>NC_068452.1:8428214-8578299 GCF_023373465.1 Oncorhynchus keta | reverse complement strand
TTGGACTTGTAACTGAAAGATTAAGTCTGTCGTTCTGCCCCTGAACAAGGCAGTTAACCTACTGTTCCTAGGCCGCCATTGTAAATAAGAATGTGTTCTTAACCGACTTGCCTAGTTGAATAAAAGTTCAATAAAAAAGACCGGATGTTCCTTTTTTTTAAATCAGACAGCCAGCAAGCTGCTCCTTTGTGGCCGACCTGGAAAACAGCTTTGAGGTATGGAATCACAGTTGTAGCAAATGTCTGTGAGCCACCCCAGATAAAGTCGTCAACATGACAGGCAAGTACTCCAGTCACATTGTAATCTTGATCGAGCCAATAAAAAGACTGCAGGATCCACTTGTGACATTTTTCTACCTGTACTCAGCATTGCTGCCTTGACTTTGTACCAGTAGGGATGCATCTGCCAGTCCATACACAAACCTTTTCTCCCCCTCCAGTGTTCCTTCGCTGTTAGCTTCAGGCGGAGGTCGGATGTGAATGTCCCTTGACAGCTCTATTCCCTTCAAAAATGCAGATTTGATGTCTATGGAATGAAGTTTCCATTTTTTTTCTGGCAGATCACTGACAGCAACAATCTGAGTGACTCTGAGGCGCATGTCGGGGAGTCTTTTGGGAGTTGTTGAGCATCCAGCTCCTCAAAACCTCTAGCCACTAAATGTGCCTTAGGCACTATTCCAGTTAAGGATTCTTGGCCAATGTCTTTGACTTCCACAAACACTACATTTTTCCCCCAATTACAGGGCTCATCTAGTTTAGCTGCGGCAAAAGACACGTCCTTTGTTTCTCGATTTTCCATTGGTTCAATTCTGAGCTTATTAACAAGTGACAGGTCAGCTGACCCTGTTGTACCAGAAAGTGTAGCCGGTACAGAGTACTGCAAGTTGGACCAGTTCTGGTGTTTTCCTTGGGCTTTTCCTGCTCGTCCAATGACGGTTGCTGTGTGTGGAATACCACTTTCTCTGTCCATGTATTTAACAGTTTGTCCAGTTTTCAGATTGGAACAACCATGCTGTCTTAACACATGTGGCTGTTGTTGGATGGTTTCCTAATTTGAACTCTCAATAGTATTTATTTACCTGAGTCATGGTTGAAGGTCTCTGCTCCATTTCCTGTATCAGTTTCAGTGACCATTAGGAATGCACGATAATATATCGGTGAACATTAGCTAAAAATGCCAACATCGGTATCAGCTGATGTCTAGTTGAACGCTGATGTGCAAAACCGATGTCAAAGCTGACGTGCAAACCTATATATCGTAGGTACATGACGTAATGACGCCACGTAAAATGTTGCGCTAAACATGCAACACAGCATTCATAACCTAGCCCACAATGTCTGCTGTGTGGCTCGAGCAGTCAACTGAGTCGACCAAGTTAGACCCGACCGGAGTTACACAGTAATAGCGTCACTGCTATTAGCTTTAAGACATACATACTATGGAACGCCGTTTGGGTCTTTGTGTGTCAAAAAAGATACAGTAGCACTGTTAAAGCTGTACAAAAATGTCTGCAAATGTCTGCAAACACCGGCCACGAATGATGTGTTTACAATACCACGTTGGTAATAAAGCATCATTTGTACGACCGCAACTTTTGGGGTAGCTAGCTTTAGCTTGGTACCTAGCTAGCACCAATACAACCAGCCTGAAAACAATGACCAGTAGAAACTGCAGTCATGTTCATTATTCTTTGCAATGATTTTGGAATCCTTGTGAGTAAGTATTAGCTAGGTTGCCACATTGAAATTGAACTTCAGTTCATGAAAATAAATAGCTAGCCAGCTACTTAACCCTGTTGCCCAAAGCAAACGTTATAAGCAGCCAGCAAGCTTCATCTGGCTAGTGAGGATCAACCGGACTTGGTTATGAGTTGTGAAGCAATAAGGATTAGGCATAATAGTGGAATTTGCGGTTTGCCAGGTTATTGACAGTGATGCAAATAAATACTAATAGTAGAATTATGCCATACTTTTATTTTGAAGGCTAACCGCAGTCTACTATTGTGGCTAGCTTCACATAGATGGGTCCGACCACCATTACTCAAATAAAAAGTGTCTTATAAATTAGGGTTATTTTAGATGATGACACCTAGCTATACAGTTAGCAGGCTAACTATAGCTACTGAAACAGATTGTCGTTTTGCTATATTTGGGGAAGAACATTGTTTGCATTCATGAGCTAGCTAGCTTTTTAAAAAAAATGACCAGCACTGTAGGTTCGCGAGACAACTTCACCAGCATCATAGCATACATATCGATTAATCGTTGTGACATGAAATACAAGTGAAAGTGTAATCAATTTGTAATAACCATGTCAAAAATGTATGAACGTGTTAAATTATTATATGACGTGCAGTCATATTCAGGTCCTGATTGGTCAACAAGCATATTCGACGCGTAAAAAAAGTGTTATCTTTTTTGACACGCAAAGACCCAAACTGCTTTCCATAGAAATCCTGGTTGAGAATGAAACAAATGAATACATTTTTTTTTTTTTACCTTTATTTAACTAGGCAAGTCAGTTAATTAAGAAAAAATTATTATTTTCAATTACGGCCTAGGAACAGTGGGTTAACTGCCTGTTCAGGGGCAGAACGACAGATTTGTACCTTGTCAGCTCGGGGATTTGAAACCTTCCGGTTACTAGTCCAACGCTCTAACCACTAGACTACCCTGCTGCCCTTGATCAAGCCAATAAGAAGACTACAGGATCCACTTGTGACATTTTTCTACCTGTACTCAGCATTGCTGCCTTGACTTTGTACCAGTAGGGATGCAATGAAACAGCACAGCAAGTAAGTGAAAGAAATATGTTTTACTGGTAATGGGGACATTCGTAAATGTCAACCAAATAACTTTTTGGGCAGTGTGTGTGTGTAATCTTTATTTAACCAGGCAAGTCAGTTAAGAACAAATTCGTATTTACAATGACAGCCTACCCCGGGCCAACTGTGCACCATCCTATGGGACTCCCAATCACAGCTGGATGTGATACAGCCTGGACTTGAACCAGGGACTGTAGTGACGCCTCTTGCACTGTAATGCCAAGCCATGTAACTGTACTAGAATGCTTAAAAGGCCGCTAAAATGTTAAATATCGATGATCGATATCTGGGTTTTTGTCAAGGAAAATATTGGATATCGGTATCGGCCAAAAATGTCATATCGGTGCATCACTAGAGTCCATATCCTTGGATGCAACATCTGGTAGGTTTGTGTCTGTTAATGTGTCCTTGTGGTCATTTTCAGTAGGAGGCTGATTCTCAGCAACAGCCCCTCCATCTTGTTGATCATTTACTTAACGCAATCTTGAGTGATGCACCCTGACAATGGTGCCTCATAAATATCACCACACCATCTTAGCCAATGACTACTCCCGGTCCTTTCCACTCTTGACAGTCAACTCGTTTGTCGTGCACTTTGTTTCCTGTCTCGTACGTCTCATCCGTGGGTCAAAGAGGTTAATGCAGAGTCCTGTGAATTCTCTCTGAACACTCTGCTTCAGTGAAAGCTTTTCTTGCTGTATGTCGTGCTGAAAGGTGCTGTCCCACCCATGCACTCACACTGGTCCCTTCAAGTGCTGTTGGCTTGTCACCCAGTACAGAGGGAAGATCAGGGTTCTGCCCCAACACTAGTTGGTATGGGCTGTAACCATGAACATTGTGCATTGAGTTTTTAATAGTAGGGACCACCTATTTCAATGTGACTTAGTCTGACCAATTTTGCCAGTATCCTAGAATGGACGATTCTCCCATCTCCAAATTTGAAAGCTCGGTTGCTCAGTGTGTCAATCATAGTTTGTACTTATTTCATATTTAGTTCACTGACATAGCTATCAAGCCATTTTGCACCACACACTGTGCGTGTACACACAGTATCAATCATAGCAGATCCTAAGGATTCAACTATGAAGAAGACTGGTTTGAAAACAGTGTAATGTTACACAGCTCTCTCTCTGTGTTTACATTTTCCTCTGTTAGTTTAACTTGTTCATTTTATGAGGACAGTCTTTAACCAAACGGTAAGTGCATTGACAAAAAACACATTTTAATCTCCTTCCATAGCTGTCCAGTGGATTTGTACCGGGCAATGGCGCCCTCATCTGGTTGTCGTGAGAACGTAACTTTTTGGCACCTTTTCTCTGCTGCTCAGTGTAATATGCTGCGTCAATCACTCGCATTCCATCTGTTATTGGCACGACAGACGTCTTTTCACCCAAATTTATTTTTAGTGCCGACTTCATTGACGCAAAAGTCAGCACTGTACAAGCAGTCAAAAACCAACTGTTCAGACAGGCAGTATCTATCAATTAATCAATTAACGTTATGTAGTCCGTTATTGCAACCGAAATGTCTCTAGTAATACTGTCAACGTTTGAATATGTCTCGTAGGCATGGTATTTCGCATCTTTAAGAAACACAGAATCCAGCGCTCTAATCAAAAGTTCCCGTACCATCATCCTTATTCAAATCCTCAACAGATATTTCCAGTGCTGTATCTCTCGCTCATCCTTCGAGCGATAATACCACCTCAAGTGCTTGCTTTTTCTTGTCCAGATTAGTAACCCGTGTCCAGATTCCAAGTTCATATTCCCACTTTCATGCGACCTGTTATCCTCGAAGCAAGGTGGCACATTGTAGTTATTAACCATCCTCTGCTGCCAATGTTAATTCAAAATGACAACGACAAGGTTCCAGTTTGACAACGTTTACTCAACCGTTTTAGCACAATACATAGTTGCCATTGCACTCAGGCCAGGTTCATCAACAAGACTCCTGCGCAGGCGCACTAATAACAGAGTGATAGAGCCATAATAACAGAAATATAGGGATACTTAAAACATAAACTTTAACAGTGGTCATTTATTTTTATTTTTTTTACATGCAAAAGTGAAATAGGTGTATTTATGCTGTTGCACAGATTTCTTTATATACATCTATTAAAAAGAAACTACAGATAGTTTGAAAACTTGGCATTATATTTCTGCTACTTTGTTCACATCTCCTACCACTCCACCCTGGATATTCAGCAGCTGCCACTGGTCTAGGGTTTGCACTTGTTCTAAGAAGTTCGACTTTGAAGTGGCTGCAGACTTGTATGATTAAATGGTATTAAGGAATTATTTGAAGTGGTAATGCAAGGATGGCATAACACGGTAAATTAGGTTCCCTTGATGACTTGATGCCAGTTTAAAGTGAAAGACGTGGCTGTGTGTGTGTGGTGTGTGTGTGTGTGTGTGCTCTGAATCTACTCGCCTAGTGTGTCCCAGAGAGTCCTTCCAGACAGGGAGCAGGGCCACAGGTTTGATGGCACACTCCAAGATGGCCATGGCCAGGGCAAACTCCCTGGCCTTACTGCACATCTGCACCGCCTTAATCCAGTTGTTCCTGATGAAAACAAAAACAAAGCCAAAGGGAGTCAGACAATGGTGTTATTCATCATCATGTGGAAGCATGGTGACATCAAATCACAACAGTGTGACTTTATCTGTCACCTGGGACTGCTGGGGTCAGAACTGAACAAGAGCAGCGCACGCCAACTTCAATGAACATGTAAAAACAAACACGTTATCACCAAATGATGTCACACATTAGTATCTAAATAATAGCCTGTGCCCCCTCCCCCGACGAGGAAGAGCACACCATGGTTAAACGAACACTTAACCCCCTACGGTCGATGTCCACGCCCCCTGTATAAATCCAATTAGCATAATACAACAGAAAAAAATGGAAAAACTCAGTTTAAGCTAGAGATAGTTTTTCATGCATTGGATCAGTCTCAATTCACCTAATCCACCTATGTTGCACTTCCGCATATGCGGTGAAAGAGCTAGAGCGGTGTTTGTCAGACCACGAGCCTTCCCCGAAAATCGGTCTTCTCACAAAATCGTCCGTAGCATTCCAAACGGTTTGGCCTACAAAGCAATAGAAAGATGACTCTCACAAACACGATGGTGTTCTCCATGTTGCTCTTACGACCCCCACGAGCATCTTTGGACCCGTCTGAAGTCGGTACAGCCCATCTGCCAACTTCTGTCTGTAGTGTCCGAAGAGTTTGGGCAACAACACTAATGTGAGTCCTCTGTGGAAAGGTGAGACTCTCACGAACATATACATCTTGGTTGTTTTGTTCTAGAATGCCCACTTGCCGCACAAGATTCGTCTGAAGGTCCCCCCGGTGCCAGTTGAAAACATTTATTATGGAAGTTTAAATGGAGACTGTTTAATGCCAAAAATAAGGGGTTAAATACATGTCCCAAAAAATGTATGTTTCCTGATCTTTCTTCTCTCTCTCTCTCAGGTATTGGACAGACACTTAAAAACAAACTTCCCTTTCATTTCATTTTTTTGGGGGGGGGGGGCTGTTGTTCAATGTAGTGAATCTGCTATTCAAAGCGTTTGTATGGGCTAATAGCAGTAAGGCAAAAAAAATATAATCATTCCACTTTGTTGTGATACTTCAAGGGGTCTTAAATACTAAATCAAATAGCTTAGTAGAACCCACCCCTGGCTTAGACTCTTATGGGTTAAAAACATTTTGATCATATTCTTTCATAACACATAAATCAACCAACTAGGATCTCAAACACACACAGAGCCCACATTACATCCGTACCTGTGTGAGGCCCAGTTGGGGTGCATGAAGGGCGCGGGCACATTGGTCTCCAGCTGGATGATGGTGAGGCGCAGCGTGGAGACGGTCAGCACTTTGGAGCCGTGGATGGAGCCGTTCCACTTGAAGTCGCCTGCCGGCGTCATGCAAAACTGGATAATAAAATAACAGTTTTATATTTAGAGAGCTTTTCATTACATGGGGAAATCACAAAGCACTGTACATCTAAAACAAACTTAAAAATGCTTTACAAACTCATGAATACCAACCATCCTTATGTCTCTGCGTGCGGTTTGAAGAAAGTTGCTAACTAGCGCAATTGCTATCCTGTAGACTTCGTCATTGCGCTAACGCTAGTTAGCACTACCTCAAACTTCCTTTATAGTGGACGCGGAGGCATAAAAGCTATCCACAAGTTAACCGGACTCTAGGGAAGTAGATAAAGGGCTTCATTGCCAAAATCTCAAAGTATCCCCTTAAACCGTTGAACTTAAAACTTATCGCAAGTGTTTATTTGTTCAAGTTTTTGTTGACTCCTTCAGGTGTGTGCAAGCTAAAGTTATCTTAAAGTTTACCTTGTGCGAGAGGTGTCGCCGCTTGTCCAGGTCCTCCCGGTGCTGGGGCTTGTTGAGGGCCAGCGTATTTCCACTGTATTGGTTGTGGTAGACGCGGTACTTGCCCTCCTGGCCCAGCTTGAAGAAGTGGCTGAGTGTGCCCTTCATCACCACCTCCTTGCTTGTTAGGCTGCGGGTGCTGAGACGCGACACGTCGCCCGCCGGGGTCACCACCAGCACCTAGAGTGAGGAGAGGGGGGTCAAATCAAAGGTAAATCAAATACATTATATTTTTTGATAACCGACGAGCGACACTTGGATTGCAATAAATGCATGATATTTTTAGAACAAAACAAAACATCTGGGTTGGCGCCCCCCCCCCTTGGGTTGTGCCGTGGCGGAGATCTTTGTGGGCTATACTCGGCCTTGTCTCAGGATGGTAAGTTGGTGGTTGAAGATATCCCTCTAGTGGTGTGGGGGCTGTGCTTTGGCAAAGTGGGTGTAGTTATATCAGGCTTGTTTGGCACTGTCCGGGGGTATCATCGGATGGGGCCACAGTGTCTCCTGACCCCTCCTGTCTCAGCATCCGGTATTTATGCTGCAGTAGTTTATGTGTCGGGGGGCTAGGGTCAGTCTGTTATATCTGGAGTATTTCTCCTTTCTTATCCGGTGTCCTGTGTGAATATAAGTATGCTCTCTCTAATTCTCTTTCTCTCTCTCTTTCTCTTTCTTTCTTTCTTTCTTTGCTCTCTCTCTCTCTTGGAAAACCTGAGCCCTAGGACCATGCCTCAGGACTACCTGGCATGAGGACTCTTTGCTGTCCCCAGTCCACCTGGCCATGCTGCTGCTCCAGTTTCAACTGTTCTGCCTGCGGCTATGGAACCTGTTCACCGGAAGTGCTACCAGACCTGCTGTTTTCAACTCTCTAGAGACAGAAGGAGCGGTAGAGATACTCTCAATGATCAGCTACATTTACTCCTGAGGTGCTGACTTGTTGCACCCTCGACAACTACTGTGATTATTTTTATTTGACCCTGCTGGTCATTTATGAACATTTGAACATCTTGGCCATGTTCTGTTATAATCTCCACCCGGCACAACTAGAAGAGGACTGGCCACCCCTCATAGCCTGGTTCTTCTCTAGGTTTCTTCCAAAGTTCTGGCCTTTCTAGGGAGTTTTTCCTAGCCATTGTGCTTATACACCTGCATTGCTTGCTGTTTGGAGTTTTAGACTGGGTTTCTGTACAGCACTTTGATATATCAGCTGATTTAAGAAGGGCTATATAAATAAATTTGATTTTGATTTGGCCCACGATTACGAAAAAAGTTTGGTACACCGGGCAACAACCTAAGGACAGCTAGGAATCCAACAGCTAATCAGTATTTTTTGTAGATGAATAGTGATCACCTCTTTGCCCTCCTTGTAGCCCTTGTTGGCCTCGTTCACGGCTTCCTCCACCTTCTTGCTCTTCAGCTGGCTCAGCTTACTCTCCGGGTTACGCAGGCGGGTCACCATGCGGCCCCCCGGCGTGACTGCCGACCGCTTTCCACCGGCCTCGCCATTCACTCCCTGGTCGTCCTGGCTGTTGATAGAGGACTGAGAGGACCTGTCAGCCAGGTCGGGCTCTTCCGGGACCCTGGGGGCCTCCCTGGCAACGGTGCTGCTGTTACTGTTCTCCTCACCACTGGGAGGAGGGGGCTGGCTCAGGCTGGGGACCCCCTCTCCCCTGGGAGAGCTAGACTCAGAACGTGCCTTTTCTAAAACCACAAATACATAAAAAAAAAATAAAAAAAATCACAACATAAGTCACTATTTAAAATCATGCTTTAAAGGGATGTTATACTGCAAAATCAAAGTTTGACTGTTATTTTCAGACGTCGAAGTTAGTCATATGTCAAAATGAGTCCACATCCCACACAATCATGTGTGTGGATCCAGCTACATGCCTCGACCCAATTGAACGATAAGCACCAGGGAGTCCGGAAATGATACGGTGCCCATCTTTTTCCGTTCATTTTGGATTGTGGCATGTAATCAAATCTATATATCTTTGTTTGCCTGGGATGTGGACTTCTCAAGAGAAGACCCAACCGAGAGTCCCTTCAAAAGTTCAAATGACATGCAATGGTGCCCTCTAGTGTCATGAAGCAGCATGCGCGTCATTCCTGTAGTGCCCTCACACAGCCTTTTACACAGCCAATAGGGGTATGATGATTCATAGTAATAGTGATCTGGACCCATGCATTAAAGGCCTGTTTAACACGCAAGGTTCAGAATCAAATGCTTTGTCTTAAAGTCATTGTGATTCATGCCAAGCTATTTAGTCTGATTGCATATCAAAGCAATTCACTTTAAGCATTATTTTGGAATGAAATAAAAGCGTGTATTCAGCAGAGTTGCGACCAGCAACTGGTCATTGACAGCCAATGAAATGAGGGATGCAAGAGGGACAGCGACCAATGGTAGAGCGCTCCGATATGGGGGAGGCGGGATGTGTGGGGAGGAACAACCCATGCACAGGAATTGAATGGAGGGGGATCATGAATGGGGTTCAAAGTTCACAGAGACACCACCCCCTTGGTACCTTCAGCCTCCTGCACGCCCTCGATGTTGGTTTTGGCCTCGTCCCCAGGCTCTCGGGCCCCGGTAGGGAGGTCTTGCCCCCCCACGGCAGGGCTGGGGGCCTCTGTTGCGGGGAGGGTGGGTTGTGGAGCCGGGAGATCAGGCTTACTCCCCTCAGGGATGGAGCAGTCTCCAGTAGAAGGAGCCAGCTCGGCTTCAATCAGAGAAGCAGATATTCAGAGTTTGGCAAACTATGCTACATGTTGAAAACATTTTAACTGCATTCTCGCTAGAACGTAAATTATCTTGGAACTTGTGGTGCCAAGATGGCAGCCAATAAAATGACACATTTCAAACAGAGTTGGTCAAAGTGTATGTATCAGACTGTGTGGAATATGCGCAACAAGCACCTCCAGCGTGTGCATATAGAAGATGCTGTATTGTAATGAGACTAGTAGGCAGTGTGTAAAACTTGGTGCGAGGACGATTATTAAGGAGGGGTTATCAGCAGTATTGCTGAAGGCATTGTTTTAAGTTGGCAAAGTGGTCTCCGATGGGTTGACAGCGCAACACAAGGGGATTTCTAATTGGCTCAGAAAGAGGAGAGCGCAGTGGGAAACGGATCAATAATTCATTAGGCCTACATTTCTCTATATCAAAACGCAGTAATATCAAACAGCCCGTAAAGCCTGTAGGACCACGATGTAGCGGTAGCTGTAGTTCGATAGTGTGTGTCTCTTACCTGTGATGGTAGTCCCCTCTTTGGTCGCCTTGTCCTTCTCAGCTTTACCCTCCCCTGCTCCCTCCTCCTCTCCCTTCTTCTCTAGGTCGTCAGTCTTCTCCTTTGGCTCCGCCTCCTCCGTCTCCTCCTCCTTCCGGAGAGTTCCCTGCGCCTCCGCCTTCACTCTCTCCTCGGCCGCCCGGCGCTTCATCTCCTCCAGCTCCTGCTCCTGCTTGGCCCTCAGCCGGTTCAGGATCTCCTCTGGAGAGGAAGGGACACCGATGGATTGATTCATTTCATTGATTAGATCGTCAAAATACATATTATGCAGGTCTAAATGTTTAATTGTGGGAAAACTAAACATCCTTAAAAACACTCAGCCCCCCAAAAATATCAAATAACTAGCCGTGTGTAGACTAAACACGATCAAAGACAACACAGAGTTACGGTGATTAGTCGTGTAGAAACTGAAACCAGCAGGACTGTAGAAATCCAGGTGCTGCGTTACGCACCCCTGAGCTACACCTCGACTGTCTCATACGGTCTGAGCATAAACTATGGTTTTATTGACTTGCCCATAAAACAGTTCTAACTCAGAGCATTCTTCCTATTCTTGCCAGCAAGCGATGGTGTGTGTGTGTGTGTGTGTGTGTGTGTGTGTGTGTGTGTGTGTGTGTGTGTGTCAGTCAGCCTGTGCATTCGCTAAAGCTTTTTCCCGCACGAACAGAGCACGCTGAAATCGATACATCTTCTGGTTTGACCACGGCGCAATTCTGCCAGACTAATCAAACATTCACACCTGTGCTTGAAAGCCCGCCACTAACAGTACATCTCTCTGGGTTAATACTACAGGAATGGCCATGGAGTCTGTCTGGGAATGAGCGCCTTATAGCACCCACCTGTGCTTGAAAGCCCACCACTAACAGTGCATCTCTCTGGGTTATACTATAGGAATGGCCAACGAGCACCTTATAGCACCCATCTGTGCTTGAAAGCCCACCACTAACAGTGCATCTCTCTGGGTTATACTATAGGAATGGCCAACGAGCACCTTATAGCACCCATCTGTGCTAGGAAGCCCACCACTAACAGTACAGTACATCTCTCTGGGTTATACTATAGGAATGGCCAACGAGCACCTTATAGCACCCATCTGTGCTTGAAAGCCCACCACTAACAGTACATCTCTCTGGGTTATACTATAGGAATGGCCAACGAGCACCTTATAGCACCCATCTGTGCTTGAAAGCCCACCACTAACAGTGCATCTCTCTGGGTTATACTATAGGAATGGCCAACGAGCACCTTATAGCACCCACCTGTGCTTGAAAGCCCACCACTAACAGTGCATCTCTCTGGGTTATACTATAGGAATGGCCAACGAGCACCTTATAGCACCCACCTGTGCTTGAAAGCCCACCACTAACAGTGCATCTCTCTGGGTTATACTATAGGAATGGCCAACGAGCACCTTATAGCACCCACCTGTGCTTTGAATTGAACACCGCCTCAAAATGAACTTGTCACGGTTTATACAACTGCTCAATGCGGTAGAACAAAGAAACAGAGCCTGTATTCATGTGCGACTTCCCCTCTACGGCAGGACCGCATGGGGAGTAATTGAAATCGGACTCTGTGACGAAGCAGGTGATTTCATATTTCGGGGGAGTGGGATGGTGACAAAGAAAAACGTGTTGTTTCAGGCATCAACGATAGCCTACTTCCTCTGTCATTTGTCGCCGGAGCGTGTGTGTGTGTGTGTGTGTGTGTGGGCGGTGGAGAAGCCTTGACAGCAGCCTGAAGTGTCTTCCTAGGGGGCTCAATCTGGGATCTATCATCGCTTTCCTGATGCCAGTGTGTGTGTGTGTGTGTGTGTGTGCGTGGTGTTTGTCTACGTGGGTGTGAGAGAGAAAGTGGTTAAAAGGCTCTTTCAGACATCATGTGATTTCCACAGTGTGTGTGCAGGAGCAGGTCGTAAGTAGACTCACTGGTGAGATTTCAAACCATTCATTCTCAATGGAAGGCACACCAACAGAGAACTGGATCTCAGTCTGTATCCGAAGTCCATCACAAGTGTACCGTTACAATAGCCTGGTCCCACATCTGTATAACTCTATAACAAAGTTCTACAGTCATTGCCATGTCAAACGTAAAACAGATCTAGGACCAGGCTACAGATACAAGTCCCAATCTAAAAAGACTCAGCAATAGCCTAATAGCTGTTGCAACAGCTTCCTATTATTGGCCTCACCCTCGAGGCCACTTATAGGTAAAAGGATTGGATAGCCTTAACACCCTATCACATTCAACCATCCCATTTGTTCTTTAATCAGATCAGTTGTCATGAAGGAGAGGAGGTAACAGTTTGGAGCCCAGCCAAACTGGGACTGGAGAGTAAGTTATGTCATGGAATGGGTACTGGTTCCTATGGCCCTTCAACATGACTGAGTAGTATTCACTTAACTGGGGGGAGGGGAGAGAGAGAGCAAGCAAGAGAGATCGAGGGAGAAGGAGATATGAGAGAGAGAGGGGCAGAGAGGGAGAAAGAGAGCGAGCAGGATAAAGAGAGAGATAGATTAGAGGTGAGACAGACGGGGCAGAGGAGGAGCCATTGGCAGGCTCTCTGGTGTTAAGACAATGGAGCCCCTCACACGTTCAGAACCAGGGACCTTTGGCTCAGCCGGACTGTCCTGGCTAACTTGGCTACGTATAGAAGACAGGAGGACACCCAGCACAGCCATGTCCCTCCTCGTCTTCCATCTCCCTCGCTTTCTTTGTCACTTTTATCTCTCCTCTCTCTCTGTCACTCTTTCTCCATCCCTTCCCTCCCCTTTCTTGACCTTTTGCCTCCATATTCTTCCACTGTTCCTCAACCCCCCCCCAACCAATGACCATTGACTCTCTATCTGACCATCTCTCCCTCTTTCCACCTCTCTCTGCCTCAGAGGCATTCAGTCCTGCCATCTTGGACCTCGTCCCAGTGAAGCCTGCTGGAACAGTGCCACAGTCCCCAGAGCCTACAGCCAGGCCAAGTCAGCACAGGAGGCGATAGAGGCACTTAAACACAACCAGCCAGCCAACCCGCCACTGCCCCAATGATTAGGGCCTACTTACCCAAATATGAGGGGTGTGGAAATATTTAGGATTTTGCTTTGGGAAGACATGGGTAAATCCACTATGATAATCTGACAGAGGCAGGGGGAGAGGGATAGCGGTATGATAGTTGCATACATTAGTGCTGAGCAATTAGTGCTTTTTGAGGTCGTTTCGGTTCGATTATCAAAAAATAATTACGATTTCAGATTTCGGTTTCAGTGATTTTTTAAAACATTAAATGCACTGTGGGTTGAATGCTATAACAGATAATAAAACTATGAATAAAAGTCCCACGTTGGTAGTGACTGCCCATCACAAATTAACCATTCGTTGTTCACATTACTTTACTCAAATATTTCAGTTGTGTAGATCACATTTCTTTTATTTGACAAATGTATTATTTAATTCAAAGTCATCATCTCATCTCTATAAAGCTGCTACCTATACCTGACAAATGTAATATTTTAGTAATTCTTCAAAGTAAATAAGGCATACTTTTATGACTGCTGAATACCAACTATCAATCACTTAGATCATGTATTTTCAGGTAGAGATACCTCGAAGAAATTGCTCTCTATCCCCTCTTGATCGCACAGTCTTCTGTCTCTTCCGTGGCACAGGTAAAAGAAACAGACCGGACAGAAGTAGTCGTGCAATGGATTATGGTCAACGTAGTTAATTATTGGAAACTATTATTATTATTGACCTGTTGGAGGCAGTAGACATAGGCAGTAGACATACACAGGTGGGCAAATAGGCAGGTGAATCAAAACTAGGACTGAAGGCTATAACTGGTTCTCAAACCGAGCTAAGAAAAGGCATAGTAGAGTCAAACGAACAATACCTCACAAAGGCACAAACAGAAGGAACTGAACTAAATAAGGAGCTGATGAGACCAGGTGAGTAACTAACACAGGTGAAATCAATTAACAAAAATGAAAGACAGGGCTACGTTCAAGATCCCAACGAAACAGCACACAAGGTTGACTAAGAAAATAACTACAGAACCTTACATGTGCACATTGAGCTCACAGAAAAAAACTGAACGAAATAGAATTCATATAATTGAACTGACATGGTCAATTAGTTGTTTAATTGTTTAAAAAACAAATAAATTACCAACAGCACTACCATACAGTGGGGCAAAAAAGTATTTAGTCAGCCACCAATTGTGCAAGTTCTCCCACTTAAAAAGATGAGAGGCCTGTAATTTTCATCATAGGTACACTTCAACTATGACAGACAAACTGAGAAAAAAAAATCCAGAAAATCACATTGTAGGATTTGTTAATGTTTTTTTTGCAAATTATGGTGGAAAACAAGTATTTGGTCAATAACAAAAGTTTCTCAATACTTTGTTATATACCCTTTGTTGGCAATGACAGAGGTCAAATGTTTTCTGTAAGTCTTCACAAGGTTTTCACACACTGTTGCTGGTATTTTGGCCCATTCCTCCATGCAGATCTCCTCTAGAGCAGTGATGTTTTGGGGCTGTTGCTGGGCAACACGGACTTTCAACTCCCTCCAAAGATTTTCTATGGGGTTGAGATCTGGAGACTGGCTAGGCCACTCCAGGACCTTGAAATGCTTCTTACGAAGCCACTCCTTCGTTGCCCAGGCGGTGTGTTTGGGATCATTGTCATGCTGGTTTCATCTGACCATATGACATTCTTCCAATCTTCTTCTGGATCATCCAAATGCTCTCTAGCAAACTTCAGACGGGCCTGGACATGTACTGGCTTAAGCAGGGGGACACGTCTGGCACTGCAGGATTTGAGTCCCTGGCGGCGTAGTGTGTTACTGATGGTAGGCGTTGTTACTTTGGTCCCAGCTCTCTGCAGGTCATTCACTAGGTCCCCCCGTGTGGTTCTGGGATTTTTGCTCACCGTTCTTGTGATCATTTTGACCCCACGGGTCTTGCGTGGAGCCCCAGATTGAGGGAGATTATCAGTGGTCTTATTAGGAAATGGAAGACCATACAATTGCTCCCACAGTTGATTTCTTCAAACCAAGCTGCTTACCTATTGCAGATTCAGTCTTCCCAGCCTGGTGCTGTTCTACAATTTTGTTTCTGGTGTCCTTTGACAGCTCTTTGGTCTTGGCCATAGTGGAGTTTGGAGTGTGACTGTTTGAGGTTGTGGACAGGTGTCTTTTATACTGATAACAAGTTCAAACAGGTGCCATTAATACAGGTAGCGAGTGGAGGACAGAGGAGCCTCTTAAAGAAGAAGTTACAGGTCTGTGAGAGCCAGAAATCTTGCTTGTTTGTAGGTGACCAAATACTTATTTTCCACCATAATTTGCAAATAAATTCATTACATTTATTAAATGTATTAAATCTCATCTTTTTAAGTGGGAGAACTTGCACAATTGGTGGCTGACTAAATACTTTTTTGCCCCACTGTATATGGACTACTATATCTATAGCCTTACATGATGTGCATATCCCTCCTAACATATGCAAACGTACAGACACACACACACACAAAATGCTAATGTGCACAACTTGCACGAGTCATAAATGTAAACCCATACACACCCAATACCATGGATCTGAAATGTGTGTGTGCGTGTGTATGCTGCCGTGCTGATCAGTGCCCTCACATTACCAACTTAGAGACCGACAACATTGTGAAGTGCAGCCGTGGGCAGGAGGCAAATCGGCAGCCTCGTTGGAACCAACCGAACAGAGAACATGATGCAGATGATGAATATCACACACATCAAGAGACAGAGAGTACTGCATCCCAAAAGGCACCCTATGGGCCCTGGTCAAAAGTAGTGCACTACATTTGCCATTTTGGGACACACCCAGAGTAAGTGTTTGCTCATCTCTTAACACCATTCATTCACCATAGGGGAATAACTGAAAGAGGAATAGAGCAGTAGACGAGAAGTTCTTTCAAAACCTCTGAGCATTATCAAGAGGCAAAACCAATGACTGATGGAAACAGCCAAACAACCAATGACTGATGGAAACAGCCAAACAACCAATGACTGATGGAAACAGACAAACAACCAATGACTGATGGAAACAGACAAACAACCAATGACTGATGGAAACAGACAAACAACCAATGACTGATGGAAACAGACAAACAACCAATGACTGATGGAAACAGACAAACAACCAATGACTGATGGAAACAGCCAAACAACCAATGACTGATGGAAACAGCCAAACAACCAATGACTGATGGAAACAGCCAAACAACCAATGACTGATGGAAACAGCCAAACAACCAATGACTGATGGAAACAGCCAAACAACCAATGACTGATGGAAACAGACAAACTAATCATTGATTTTATTTGTCAGAGTCTAACACTCCTTACTGGAAGTACCCGCTCTTGACTAAGTGTGCATCCCAAATGGCACCATATTCTCTTTATAGTGCACTTCTTTTGACCAGAGTCCCACGGGGCCTGGTCAAAAGTAGTGCACTACATCGGGAATAGGGTGCCATTTAGCACACAGTCCAAAACAGTCTTATTTGAAGAAAAAGCCCAAACTTACTTTACAATGGAAAAACAAATACATAACAGCTTTACCCTACCAAAATGTGCTCAGAAATCCCTGGGGTCTCAATAGATTCAATGCAAAGCTTTTCACCCTTCCAATGATAGTAACACAATGATAGACTTCAAAAGGAAGGAAACAATAGGATGTGTACTATGATAGATAACTAACTTATAAATGCTCTAACAGCATACAGAGAGCTGCATTCAACAGGAATGTTGTAAGTGTGTAAGACCGGTAGTTTAATAGTAAATAACTACGCAAACAACTGCTAAAACATTCTTCTGAAATGACTGTAAATGACAATACCAGTCCTAGAATAAAATATCCCAAAACCTGGTGTGCAACACCCCCGGTGTACTGTGTTCCGTAGGTAAACGTTGCAGAAATGTCCTTAATAGAGATTTGTATTCTACATGTCAGATAGATATAGGTCATGGAGAACAAACATGCCCTATCTGAACGTGTCCAACATCTCTTACCGTTGGCGGCGGTAAGGAAGCACTTGTTGACGCCACGGGCCTTGTTGGTGAGCTCCTCGGTGATGTCCATGTGCGTGTGCACCTCGTCCCTGATCTCCTCCAGCGTGGCGTACAGGTCGGCCTCCCAGTAACCCTTGTCCAGGCAGTCGATCAGCTCAGCCAGCTGCACCTTGGTGCTGTAGTACCAGATGGTCTTGTCCTCCTGCTCACCGTCCTCCTCACTGGGGTGGAGGAAGGGAGCGAGACATGGGTGGAGGGTTGTGGAGAGAAAAAGGAAGAGGGATAAGATGGAGATGGAGGGGAAAGAGAGAACATGAGAGTAGGGAGACGGAGAGGGAGAGAATAAGAGAGAAAGAGAGGATGGAGAAAGATCGATGTCCTTGATTAATTGATCAAATGACAAGCAGTAGAATGAAGAACATTTCAGCAGACACCTATAGTAAACTGTCCATTGTAAGGACATAGTACTGACAACTATTTAATACACGTCTCGTCTATGGTGCCAGTTCTCCTTAAGAAGGGTCATTCCTCCACTTTACAAACTCATATTCATTATCTAAAGCACCAAACCGGTGTCTAGATATGTGAAAACGGCATGTTTCTGTGATTGCATAAATAAAAGGTAAAAAAAAAAAAAAAAGCTTTTCAAAAACCTGCGATGGGTTTCTAGCCAGAGGGGAAGCTATTTTCTTGCTCCACGTCACCGTGAATCTCAGTGTTTGAAAATCCCCCTTTTTTAAACGTTCCAACTTCTGGTTACGTCTTTGGGTAGAACGTAGAAATGCACCGCTTTCACATACACTGTATGTCGACACTGGTATTGTGCTGGAGGTTGATGAGTGGTGGAGGTTGAGAAGTGGTGGAGGTTGAGAAGTGGTGGAGGTTGAGAAGTGGTGGAGGTTGAGAAGTGGTGGAGGTTGAGAAGTGGTGGAGGTTGAGAAGTGGTGGAGGTTGAGAAGTGGTGGAGGTTGAGAAGTGGTGGAGGTTGAGAAGTGGTGGAGGTTGATGAGTGGTGGAGGTTGAGAAGTGGTGGAGGTTGAGAAGTGGTGGAGGTTGATGAGTGGTGGAGGTTGAGAAGTGGTGGAGGTTGATGAGTGGTTGAGGTTGAGAAGTGGTGGAGGTTGAGAAGTGGTGGAGGTTGAGAAGTGGTGGAGGTTGATGAGTGGTGGAGGTTGATGAGTGGTGGAGGTTGATGAGTGGTGGAGGTTGAGAAGTGGTGGAGGTTGATGAGTGGTGGAGGTTGAGAAGTGGTGGAGGTTGAGAAGTGGTGGAGGTTGAGAAGTGGTGGAGGTTGAGAAGTGGTGGAGGTTGAGAAGTGGTAGAGGTTGATAAGTGGTAGAGGTTGATGAGTGGTGGAGGTTGAGAAGTGGTGGAGGTTGAGAAGTGGTGGAGGTTGAGAAGTGGTGGAGGTTGAGAAGTGGTGGAAATGCGCTTTTAAGTTTCAACATCGACTTAGCTGCAATCTTGGGAAACATGATTATAGGGAAATTAGAGTTGTAACACCTTTGAGCACTAGGCATGCATAAGACTTAGGCCCACATCAAATATCAACAAAACGACACATTTGACAGTTTTGTGCACAGCACGATCTAGGCCTGGGTCTCACTGGCCTTACGCAGTATTCCAACCACCCACTCGAGACAAAATGCAACCACCCACTCGAGACACACACATTCTCTCTCTATGGGGATGGTGTAGATCTATTACGCTGCACTAGGTGAAAGACACTTTCTTGAGTGGGAGCGGCAATGAGACAGTGAAGGCTAACTCCGAATCCCTCTGTTCAGGTGTGTGTGTGTGTGTGTGTGTGTGTGTGTGTGTGAGACACTCCTCTCAGGTTAAAGGAGTCTGCTACCACACCATCTGTGACTAGTGCTTAATAGCTGGCGTATAGGCTATCGCTTACTAACATTTGTGTGTTTACATTGTCATTATCCTTCAAACAAGTGAGGGCATTGGCCAACATATAGCTTACCAGAGAAGCTAAACAGGTGATTTAAGTCGCTCTGGATGAAAGCGTCTGCTAAATGACTCAAATATTCATGTAAACGTTTCAATAAAAATCAATCATTGCCACCTGTCATGTAAACAAAGCTCCCAGCTTGAACATGATCGTGTTTGACAATTGCTCACGCTTCTGCTTCAATTTGGATTCAGGGTTATCAGTGTTTCTTAGGTGGATAACGTCAGTGCCTGATTGAAATTGACACTGTACACATGAATAAATAAGTAACAATAACCTTTTTAATAAACTCAGCAAAAAAGAAAGAAAACGGCCCTGTCTTTCAAAGATAATTTGCAAATATCCAAATAACTTCACAGATCTTCATTGTGAAGGGTTTAAACACTGTTTCTCATGCTTGTTCAATTAACCATAAACAATTTATGAACATGCACCTGTGGAACGGTCGTTAAGACACTAACAGCTTACAGACGGTAGGCAATTAAGGTCACAGTTATGAAAACTTAGGACACTAAATAGCTCTTTCTACTGACTCTGACAAACACCAAAGGAAAGATGCCCAGGGTCCCTGCTCATCTGCGTGAACGTGACTTAGGCATGCTGCAAGGAGGCAAGAGGACTGCAGATGTGGCCAGGGCAATAAATTGCAATGTCCGTACTGTGAGACGCCTAAGACAGCGCAATAGGGAGACATGACAGACAGCTGATCGTCCTCGCCGTGCAGACCACGTGTAACAAACACCTGCACAGGATCGGTACATCCAAACATCACACCTGCGGGACAGGTACAGGATGATAACAACAACTGCCCGAGTTACACCAGGAACACACAATTAGAGGTCGACCGATTAAGATTTTTCAATGCCGATAGCGATTATTGGAGGACCAAAAAAATCCGATACCGATTAATCGGACAATTTTATTTATTTGTAATAATGACAATTACAACAAGACTGAATGAACACTTATTTTAACTTAATATAATACATCAATAAAATCAATTGAGCCTCAAATAAATAATGAAACATGTTCAATTTGGTTTAAACAAAGTGTTGGAGAAGAAAGTAAAAGTGCAATATGTGCCATGTAAGAAAGCTAACGTTTAGGTTCCTTGCTCAGAACATGAGAACATATGAAAGCTGGTGGTTCCTTTTAACATGAGTCATTAATATTCCCAGGTAAGAAGTTTTAGGTTGTAGTTATTATAGAAATTATAGGACTATTTCCCTCTATACCATTTGCATTTCATTAGCCTTTGACTATTGGATGTTCTCATAGCCACTTTAGTACGGCCAGTGTAACAGTATAGCTTCCGTCCCTCTCCTTGCTCCTCCCTGGGCTCGAACCAGGAACACAACAGCCATCATCGAAGCAGCATTACCCATGCAGAGCAAGGGGAACAACCACTCCAAGTCTCAGAGCGAGTGACGTTTGAAATGCTATTAGCGCGCACCCCGCTAACTAGCTAGCCATTTCACCAGCCTCATCTCGGGAGTTGATAGGCTTGAAGTAATAAACAGCGCAATGCTTGACGCACAACAAAGAGCTGCTGGCAAAACGCACAAAAGTGCTGTTTGAATGAATACTTACGAGTCTGCTGCTGCCTACCACCACTCAGTCAGATACTTGTATGCTCAGTCAGATTATATGCAACGCAGGACACGCTAGATAAACTAGTAATATCATCAACCATGTGTAGTTAACTAGTGATTATGATTGATTGTTTTTTATAAGATAAGTTTAATGCTAGCTAGCAATTTACCTTGGCCTACTGCATTCGCGTAACAGGCAGTCTCCTTGTGGAGTGCAACGAGAGGCAGGTGGTTATAGCGTTGGACTAGTTAACTGTAGGGTTGCAAGATTGGATCCCCCGAGCTGACAAGGTGAAAATCTGTTGTTCTGCCCCTGAATGAGGCAGTTAACCCACCGTTCCTAGGCCGTCATTGAAAATAAGAATGTGTTCTTAACTGACTTCCCTAGTTAAATAAAGATTAAATAAAGATTTTTAAAATTATATATATAAAAAAACAACCAAATCGGTGTCCAGAAATACCGATTTCCAAATGTTATGAAAACTTGAAATCATCCCCAATTAATCGTCCATTCCGTTTAATCGGTCGACCTCTACGCACAATCCCTACATTAGTGCTCAGACTGTCCTCAATAGGCTGAGAGAGGCTGGACTGAGGGCTTGTAGGCCTGTTTTAAGGCAGGTCCTCACCAGACATCACCGGCAACATTGACAAAAGATGCTGCTCTTCCTCCCTGGAAAGGCCTGCCTGCTCCAAGACCTCTGTCACAGTTAACAACTCCATTGTGGCCTCCTACCAGACTGTATAAAAAAAAACTCCTTCCCACTCTCCACTGGCTCCCATCAGCAGTGTCCATCAAATGTAAATCCCTGTTGCTTGCCTGTAAGGTACCAAGGCGAATCGATCCTGGCCCAATCTGCACATTTTCGTTTTTGCCTTAGCACTACACACCTGATTGATATCCTCAAAGCTTAATGAGTTGATCCTTTTAATCAGCTGTGTAGCGCAAGGCCAAAAACAAAAATGTCCCCAGGACCAGGTAAAGGGTCAACCATAGTAGTACATCACCCCTGGAGCAGATTAGGGTTAAGTGCCTTGCTCAAGGGCACAGACAGATTTTTCACCTTGTCGGCTCGGGTATTCAAATCAGGGACACTTCAGTTACTGGCCCAACCCTCTAACCGCTAGGCTACCTAAGAAACACTGGTTTAGGTAAAAATGTCAAATATATACCCCACATTCTTCCTCCAAAGGACCTTTCAATAGAAAGACCGGGGTAGCCTTCAACACTCGTCCTTTTCATTTAAAAAGGAGCTTGGACACTATACTCAGTTTAGTATCGTGGTCTTCATTTCACAGTGTGACGACAACGGGTTTTATGTTCCTCCTAGTGTCAGGACAGCAAACAGTTCACACAACAGCATCCTTTCAAAGACTGAGAAGGCGTCGGTAGGCAGGGAAATTATAGACCAGGCCCGGTCCTGCACAACAGCCACAGGTGAGACAACAGCCCTAGCCCATCATCCCATCCCTCCACGCTATCACATAACCCCGTGTTTCCCAATCCGTTCCTCCAAGGCCCGTAGCAATTGCATATTTTGGTCCTATCACACCTGATCAAACTAATCAATTGCTTGAGAAGAGATGTCCATGGAGAGATAACATTACAGAATACTCAGATATTAATTTATTGTCTAGAAGAGACATAATTATCTGCCAGGTAGAATAGGAAATTGTAATAACCATTTATTACACTGAAGATATAAATGCAACATGCAACAATTTCTAAGATTTTACTGAGTTACAGTTCATAAGAAAATCAGTCAATTGAAAGGCCCTACAGAACTGTCAAAGGGATTCCTCTCGGGGCGGTTGAAATGCCCTAATCTATAGATGTCACATGACTGGGAATACAGACATGCATCTGTTGGTCAAAGACACCTTCAAAACAAAAGGTAGTGGCGTGGATCAGAAAGCCAGTCAGTATCTGGTGTGATCACCACTCCTCTTCAATGGCTTTGTGAAGTTAATGGATATTGGTTGGAACTGGAACAAACTGACGTATATGTCGATTCAGAGTATCCCAAACATGCTCAAATGGGTGGCATGTCTGGTGAGTATGCAGGCTGGGACATTTTCAGCTTCCAGGAATTGTGTACAGATCCTTGCGACACGGGGCTGTGCATTACCACGCTGAAACATAGACACTTTCTGCCATTTGCTCGGTACAGTTGAAACCGGGAACTAAATCTCCCACATATAAAGGGTTGGTTTTATGTTTCATGACCTGAAATAAAAGATCTCAGAAATGTTCCATACCCACAAATAGCTTATTTCTATCAAATATTGTGCACAAATTTGTTTATATCCCTATTAGTGAGCATGTCTCCTTTGCCAAGATAATCCATCCACTTGACAGGTGTAGCATATCAAGAAGCTGATTAAATGGCATGGTAATTACACAGGTGCACCTTGTGCTGGGAACAATAAAAAGGCCTCTAAAATGTGAAGTTGTGTCACACAACACAATGCAACAGAGATCTCCAGTTTTGAGGGAGTGTGCAATTGTCATGCTAACTGCAGGAATGTCCCCCAAAGCTGTTGAGAGAATTTAATGCTAATTTCTCTACCATAAGCCACCTCCAAAGTCATTTTAGAGAATTTGGCAGTACGTCCAACTGGCCTCACAACCTCAGATCATTGTAACCACACCAGCCCAGGACCTCCACATTTGGCTTCTTCACCTGCGGGATCGTCTGAGACCAGTCACCCAGACAGCTGATGAAACTGAGGAGTATTTCTGTCTGTAACAAAGCCCTTTTGTGGAGAAAAACTCATTTTGAAATCAATAGATTAGGGCCGAATAAATGTATTTAAATTTACTGATTTCCTTACATGAACTGTAACTCAGTAAAATTCATGTTGCGTTTATATTTTTGTTGAGTATAATTTTGAAGTGAGTGAACGTATGTTTGTTGTTGTCTACTTACACCACAATGCGGCGGTCCAGGAACCAGTACTTGCGGCGGTGGCGGTCATAGCCGATTGGCAGCTGGCGGATGTATGGTCGGCTCTTCTGTGCCTCCGTCACACAGTCCACCACGCCGGGCACCTTGTGTGCCACGCACACCTCGCACTGCCACTCGTCCTCGGGTACCTCCACCAGTGGCGGCTTTACGCACTCCAGATGGTAGACGGCCGAGCACGTCTCACAGCAGAGGAGGTCCCCCAGCCGGTGGCACACCCTGCAGTGGTCGTCATACGCCACCACCCCCTCCGACATCAACTCTTCTCTAGCCAGGTTGGTGGCCAGGAACTGGTCCACGAGAAATTGAAGGACCTTAATTTTGCTCTCGAGGGGCTCGTAGGGGTACTCCTCGCCCTCCAGTAAAGGGAGCACCTGGCGGTACTCTGGGTCGCTCTCGCAGTAGGCGCGCACCATCTCGGGCCAGGTCATGCCGTCGATGAAGTAGAGCGTGGAGTTGACGCTGTCCTTGAGGTCGGCAGGACCGAACGTGGTGTTGGATGTGTCCTCCTCGCGCAGGATGGCCTTGAGCAGGGCGGTGTGGGTCTCAGCCAGCAGGGTGCACTGCTCCTGGCCCTCCAGCGCTGCACAAAAGTCCTCAAAGCGGAACGGCGAGAGGCGCAGGACCGAGCCGAAGTTGCGCAGCACCTCATAGACGGCCGAGATGTTGAGGAGCTGACTGGCCGGCACCAAAAGGTCCTCTGAGGACTTGGGCAGCTCAAGGGGGGGCACCTCCTTGGCTTCGAAGATGGGCGAGCGGGGCCGGTGTGGGCGTCTGCTCTTCCGGCCTGAGACAGATGGATGGAGAGAGAGAGAGAGAGTGATATATTATGTAAATAATTCAAATCAATCAAGAGACAAAATAGGGTCAAGAAAAAAGGCCCTTTAATACTAAGTGCTGGACTCTGAGAAACACAACAAAGGCAGGTGAAAAAACAAAGAAAGCTAGATACATACTGAATGAGCCAAAGCAGGCAGCACAATTCCCATCAACCATAACTGCTGTCGATGTTTCTATCAAACAGGCAGGGCTTCTTATTCAACACATTTGAGTGTGTAATTATTTTGTTACTGTTTATGGATAACATCTCTGAATGTGTGCATTACTTTCCTTGTATCAACTTTTAAGTATAGCCTATTGGTTATAGCCAACTTGTATTTTTTTTTACCCTTCCATTAATCTGTGTATATCAAGTCTTAATCTCTTCTATAAACAGAATTTCTCCCTTTGGAAAGATAACTTTAGATTTACTCAGTACATTTAAAAAAAATATCAAGTCTTAAAAATGTAAATAAGCTAACCTAGCACCTGGTACTTGAGTATACACCGTGCAGTAGAGAATTTGGCCTTCCTTCATCGACGGCATGACCTGACCCTAGGCCAGAATATGGGTGCTGATCTAGGGTCAGCTCCCCCTGTCCATGTAATATTATTCATTATGATCGAAAAGGCTAAACTGATCCTAGATCAGCACTTTTTATGAATATGGGCCCGGATCAAGTTCAGAATCTGAAACATGGATCCACACACTCTGATATCAGCTGGAGTAGTTAGGTGTAACAACTAACATACTGTAGTTTTACATTAGATTTCAAACATTAGACAGGCTGTAGGCATAGATGAGGTGACATGAAAATGACCAACATGCACCACTCCCCTGAACTGTGTGGCCCCAGTCAGGGCTGTGTACAAAAACCTCTGCCTTCGTTCCTTCGGCCCTATGCACAGAGTCTCTATGTATGTATAAGCATGTATTTGTGACTCAGTATGCTAAAATGAGTGTGTGTGATTATAGGTCATACGAAAGGCACATAAACCACTCTTTGCACAATTCAGCCATATTCGCATGGTAAGCGAGCCTATTTGGGGTAGGAGGTTATTGGCCTAATCAGTCACTGGGGTGCAATGGAGAGAGAGAATTATGATTCAAGAAATACCAATGTTGTCTAGGCTGTACACATCTGTGCTTATGAGATGTGGGGCAACTTGTGAATAATACGCAGACATTTTAGGATGAATACCATATCAATAAATCTAGAATTTTATGGAAATATAATTCTGCATTGAATTACAAAATGGTTCCTTAATAATCCAGAAATGGCTTGAAAATTGTTTATGCGAAGACCAAAGTACATGAATGACATCAACGTCACTTACACAAATGGTTAGACATTATGCAAGAACAAAACTATTGTTCTTTACAGTTCAATTATTTTTCAAATAAGTTTGACATTGCTCTTGCTCGTTTACACTGATAGATTGGCTTTGCTATGGTTACCGTACAATTTACTACGTGATATTAGAACGAGTTAAAACTGCAACAGGTGAAATTAGAGCGCCTCTTTTCAAAACAAAGGGCCTTGGCGATTATGTCCCTGTCAAGCTGATTTGACCACAATCTCGCGAAATATATCGCAAACACTTGCTTTTCTAAAGGAAAACACGGTTTAAATTAAGGGAAGGGGGATAAAGTACAACTGGTTGATTAAACTGCGCATGTATTGTTTACATCTACTACAGGAACTGTATACAAGGTATATTCATGCCATGCAAGACAACGCGACAAAATTATCAAATGGTATAAATCTTAACGTGAAATTTTGTAGCCAGATAGTGCAGCATGGCATGCTTGTTGACGCATACATGTTAACAGATATTGCTAAATTAATGAATGGAAAGTAGCTAAATGTTTATCTTGAACTAACGCCTCAGCAAATAATGTTGTATGCAAAATGGTGCAATTATGCAAATGAACAATTCCGTTTTACAATAATCCCCATCGTCAAATGCGTGTTCATTTTTGCCTAAAGTTGCTGATTTTTTATAACAGAAAACATGCGAGGCGACAGTAGTGTTCACTGTGCGGGAACTAGCAAACGATCACCAGAGCTCCTAAACAAAGGCCTGTTTATGAGTGCAATCTCCATTTTGAACAATGCACATTGCTTACCAAATGTGCTAAATAAAAACTGTAACACTTTGGCGTGCATTTGAAAAAAAAATGCTTCTAAATTGCAAGCAAACGTACCTGGAGTGCTGCCGTGCGTGCTATCATGGCTCCGAAAGCTGCTCTCTGTACAGTAGCTAGCATCATCCTCATCTGGTAATTCTTCCAGAAAATCGGACTCATTGCCCACGGCCTCCTCTTCGTAGTCTGAGGGATTCTCGTGTAAAAGTTCGTCTTCCTCCGACCTCAAACTAATATTGTCCTCTTCCTCGTCGCTATTGTCATCGTAGACCACCTTGCACAGTGGCCGTCTCCCCCGACCACCTCTCGAACCCCTGCCTCTTCCTCTGCCCCGCGATGTCGTCGCTGCTCCAACTTTCCTCCGGCCCCTGGACGAATGGTAGTTCTCTCTCCGATGAATTTCTGTATCACCGGTATCCACCACCGAGCCTCGTCCGCGGCCACGTCCTCGGCCCCTTCCCCTACCACGGCTACCTCTCCCTCTCCCTCTCGAACCGCGAACTGGCCCAGGGGAAACCTCCTGCATCTCCGCTGCCTGTTTAGGCGGCCTTCCTCTTCTCCCTCGCATTGTAGCAGATGTATTATTTTTTATTTCAATTTTAGCGCGCGACTAGTCCACGCAAACCCGAAAAAACGGGCACCCTTGGAAACCCTAACCAACGTCGCGATAGTCTCAATTAGCCCCACCAAGCCCCGGGCTCAATTTTTAGTAGAAAGTTCAAATAGAATGGCCGGCTTCCCGCTTTAGGTCGCCTGCAGTCGCCATTTTTCTTCGGATCTCTCCCTCCGCTGAAAACAGACAGCAGGCCCTGTACGGAGGTCACGTGACTACTATTCTACAGTCGACGCATTTAGTTCATAAAATGTGTTATCCATGCGAACGTGATGCCACCACGATTGTTTATTTACGTTTACTTGTCATGTCAAGTCACACAAATCAAGAAAACATGGATTTATTACAATGTAACAGCATTGTCAATTTGCAGCTGACGTCGTCATTCTAGCCAGAATGTAGACCAGCATACGTAGTCGGACACGGGAAAGATCAGATTCTTGAAACCAAGTTGTTGTTAAGTCAGTTCCAGAGTTCCAGCACATATTAGGGATACGTTCACTATGTCAACATTTGAGTCATGTAGGTATTGGTAGTTGATGTAGGTATTGGTAGTGTTGCTATTATCAAAGAGACTCCATTTGTAATTTTGCTAATGCAAAATTGTTTTGTTTGTTTTAATGGCAAAAAAATACTCATAATATATTGTGTATTGCATTGGATAATTGTATGCCTTTATTTAAAAAATAGGATCGGGAAAAAATATTCAAATATTGTGTTTACTTATTGATGCAAACAGTGGATATTATGAAGAGGTCATTCAACATTCTGGATCAGAACGAAGAACATCAGAATAGTTCCATCACCATGAATGATGGTGACATAACCTACCAATGTAGCAATTGTGGTGCAACATTGTTTCTTTTTTTTCTTTGTTGCTACAATGTTTCCTAAATCCCTCTCCTATGATAGGGCCTAGCTACATTATGTTAAATTACAGTCTTTGGTTTATGCTCTCAATGTAGCCTATTTAGATCAGGCCTACTACGTATAGTGTGGTGCCTGCTCTCTGTAGTTGATCTATTCCAAGGCTTTTCTCTTTAAAACAAGCACATTGCTTTATTAACTCTAGCAGGCACACGTCTAATTATTTCGATGTTATAGCTCTACATTGTTAATAGAAGCAGTCGACAAAGTGAATGGTCGTTCAAAAAATAGCTGACAGTCTTAAAAACGATATATAGTAGCAGGTTTGACATGGGTATGGGTTAAATTGAGAGTGATTTAATGTATAAAATATCAAGTTGTCGTGGCCGAGTGGTTAAGGCGATGGACTAGAAATCCATTGGGATCTTCCCGCGCAGGTTCGAATCCTGCCGACAACGATATCTTTTGACGATGTAAATTGGAAGTTTCCCTCTAAAGGGCAGTACTTCCAATGCCAAAATCTTTCTACTATACATTTGTTACGTCCATTTGAATGTCATTAATATCTTGATATTACCTACTGTCGTCATGTAAAAGGCGGTACACAATGGAAAAGGTCACCTCCAAGTGTTCAAAAATAAATACTTCATTTTCTGTTTGCATGTTCTACGAAGCCTTGAGCAGTATTGCAAAAAAATATTGATGTGGATATCTAAATTACATACACTACATGACCAAAAGTATGTGGAAACCTTCTTTTCGAACATCTCATTCCAAAAGCATGAGCATTAACATGGAGTTTGTCCCCCATTTGCTGCTATAACAGCCTCCACTCTTCTGGGAAGGCTTTCCACAATGTTAGAACATTGCTGGGTGACCTGCTTCCATTCAGCCACAAGAGCATAAGTGAGATTGGGCACTGATGTTGGACGATTAGGCCTGGCTCGGAGTCTGCGTTCCAATTGATCCCAAAGGTGTTCGATGGGCTCGAGGTCAGGGTGCTGCGCAAGCCAGTCAAGTTCTTCCATACCGATCTCGACAAACCATTTCTGTATGGACCTTGTTCTGTGCACGGGGGCATTTCCGTGGTGAAACAGGAAAGCGCCTTCCCCAAACTGTTGCCACAAAGTTGAAAGCACAGAATAGTCTAAAATGTCATTGTATTCATAGACTGTTCTCTCTGCTACCGCACGGCAAGCGGTGCCGGAGCACCAAGTCTAGGTCCAAAAGACTTCCTAACAACTTCTACCCCCAAGCCATGACTCCTGAACAGCTAATCAAAAGGCTACCCAGACTATTATGCTGCTGCTACTCTGTTTATTTTCTATTCACTTTAACTCTAGATGCACATATTACCTCAATTACCTCGACTAACCGGTGCCCCTGCACATTGACTCTGAACTGGTACCCCCTGTATTCATCCACACTATTGTTATTTTACTGCTGCTCTTTAATTATTTGTTACTTTCATTTTTTACTTAACACTTATTAATTCTTAAAACTGTATTGTCGGTTAAGGGCTTGTAAGTAAGCATTTCACTGTAAGGTTGTATTTGGCACGTGACAAATATCATTTGATTTATTATGTAGCTTTAAGATTTCCCTTCACTGGAACTAAGAGGCCTAGCCCGAAACCATGAAAAACAGCCCCGGACCATTATTCCTCCTCCACCAAACTTTACTGTCGGCACTATTCATTGGTGAAGGTAGGGTTCTCCTGGATTCCGCCATTAGGCTTGTGTGCGGCTGTTAGGCCATGGAACCCCATTTCATGAAGCTCCCAACAAACAGTTCTCAAACATATATATATATATATGTTTGAGAACTGTTCGTTGGGGAGCTTCGTGGGGGTAGCATATATATATGCTACCCCCACTTTTAAAATCTAACTTGCGCCCCTCCCTGCAAGCAAGTATGCCTGAAATGGCCAAATCCACTAATTTGAAGGGGTGTCCACAATACTTTTGTATATGGTACCATGTAATCTTACCTTAGACATACATATAACCATTCATGATGGGACAAAGACAAGGGTCATTTTGTGCATATAGGGTATTTTTAATACAAATACTGTCATATGAATTCAGAATTTACTTTGTTAGAATGAAACACAAAATGTATCTATAGAAAACATGGTGCTACTCTACAATGTGATTGGGAGATGTACAGTTATTCACAGTCCAAATAGCCTTCAGGAAATACAACAACATTTAACCACAAGATTGTCAACCATATGGAAGGTTGATTCCCATTTTTAGACATGTCAGGTATTTTGTATATTCCTATAAAGGGGCAGTATGTTCCATAGGTTAAAAATATCTATGCCATGTTGCAATATCATGGGACTATATCGTTTACATAATTCATATTAGCAAATATTTCTACCACACACGCCCTCAGATTACACAGACAATTCACATGGCTATAGGGACCGAAGCATCGGCAATGCCACAGTTCAGAACTAGAGAATCATTTGCTCTACACACCTGAAAATCTACTAGACTGATCCCAGATCTGTGTGGGCGCTGCACAGCCAACTCCTATGCTCATCGATGAAAGCACGAGCAGATCTGGGACCAGTGTAGGCATCTACAGTACGTAGGTATGATACAGCAGTTGAACCATGGCCCTTTTGGTAGTGGACCAAATACAAAGTGGAACACAACGATGCAACTGACCAAGAGAAATGGGGAGAGAAGGTCAACGGCAAAGTTTGATTAGAAATAATCTGTAAATATGGCCTAAAACAGCTCAATGACCTCTATGGAGTACTGGCTGATGTCCTTGGAAAGCTTCATTTTGTGGAGCTCTTGAAGGCTGCTCTCAATCTTCCCCAGTTCAGAGAATAGTTTCACCTGGAATGGGTAGATGGGGATAGACGTTAAATGAAACCTTTACAACAAAGAACCATATACAGCATGTGCGTCGGCGAGATGAAGTAGATGCACAAAAGTAAATTGCAGTAGTGTGTCAATTTCCGCAACCTATAAGAGCGTTGAAGCGAGTGTGTAAACTCCTCAGCTGGGTTGGTCACGTAGCTAGCACGTTTTAGAAGCGTGGAGCAAACCAGTGCACATTGCGCAGATACTCTGTGTGTGTCAGCAAAGCCTTGGATCGTGCTCATCCTAATATCGTCGATGGAGCAACGGGAAAATAAGAATTTGTTCTTAACCGACTTGCCTAGTTAAATAAAGGTTAAAATAAATTAATACAAAATAAAACGCAGAGTCTACCTTTGTGAAGTTCTAACACAAAACGGCTAGCATTTATAATTGCAACACTTGCTTTTCCAGTTTGAACCACTGGAGAGGTAAACATTCCTCCCTGGGTGCCTCAACGGGTTTTATTCTCACGGCAATAAAAACACATTATGACAAAAATGCTCAAATATCATTTGGACCAAAGAGAAAGCATATACCTGGGACTTGACAAAGCTTTGGAGATTAGACAACAATCCTTTGGCATCAGGAGCCATGACCAAGACTGTGAAATGAGCATCCAACAACAAGCACACCCAGTCAATGATCTAGAGAAGGAAATTCAGAACACACACATTAAGTTAAATGCTATAAAAATTCATTATATGCATTCACCTCTTGTATAACTTTCATGCTTCCATGTACCAACCTGTGCCATCGTGGGCGATCTCAAACCTGGCGTTTGTGTGTAGAACTCTTGGGAATATTTCAAATAGACAAACTGGAGGTACTGAAGAAAGAGCTAGGAGAGGAAACAGAAGGATGCAACCAGTCTTTCAATACATCCTCATAGCTAACTGCAATTCATAAATTGGTAGTAAATAGAAGAAAAAAAACATGGTATATTGCAGGAAGAAAACAAATATTCACATTTTACTGTTCTTCAACGAGGAAGACTGGAAATGGAATTTTACTTCCTGAATCGACTTGAATGAAATGGAATTGATCCCAACGATGGCATATTGTCAAGGAGATGGGACACAGGTATCTACTCACAATAACCTGCTGAGTGTCGAGGTCCTTCAGGTGGGGGAGCAGGAAGTTGTCACTGTAAGGCGTCTGCAGGACCTCATTACTATGGCAGCACAGTTAAGTTATAACACCTCCACACAGGTTTACGAGTCATTTCTATGGACTGGTGCTGTATATTAGCGCAAGGTAAACATTATAGTGCATTGCATCCGAATGTTGACAATGAAATGTGCCATTGTTATTTCATTTAATCTATCCCTATTAAATGATCAATTCAACAAACCTATAGTGAGAGGACACAGTAACAGCCTTGTTGGTTCAATCCCTCTGACTATTGATGATTCTGTGTGTCAATGTATGTCTATCAAATACACTGTTCAATCAATAATAACATAAGCAGATATTACTGTAGTCTTGCAATGGAATAGTGTTTAGGGAGATGGTTGTCCAGACTACAAAAGGATACAGTAGCACAGCCTTGTGTAGACCCACGGGGCAGGCCTCTAGCTGCAGTGTGTGGTTCTTCTTATCCTGGGGAGGTTTGGGCTGGTGGTTGGCGTCACAGCTGTCCTCCTCAAACAGAGGCGGGCTGAAACCGTTCTGTTGGCCCCCCCGGGCCCCCGCCGCCACCAGGCCCTCCATGAAGGACACGCTGTCCGGCTCCAGACTGACCATCTCCACGTCGCCGTCTGGCACACTTGAGGAGGGAGAGTGACACACGGGCGTGACAACAACAATCCTGACTTCAGGCTATTTATAGGAGTTGACAAACTATTGTATTTGCAGGAACAAGACTTGGAAGCATTGGAAACTAAACAAGTTCTAGAATTAAAGCACTTCAAAATAAGCATCATTTAAAAGCAACACACAGCCACAAAGAGACCGCTTGGTTTACAATGTGGTGGAAAGAATATGCATTGTACACAATGAATAGAAACTTCAACCATCAAAAGAGAGGACAACAATTAGACCAACAAATATATGACCAAGCTCCTGCACTGGTATGAAACACAAGCCTGAGCTTCACCAGAATTAATTTTTTTCACAATGTATAGGTTGTCACAAAAGACGCCCCCCCCATACACTATTGAGTTAGACTGACCTGATGAAGGTTTTGAGACAAGCACACGTGACCACCTCAGGGATGTCTGGGAAGAGCTGCAGGCACAGCTGACACAGGAAGTAGTCCTTGTGCTCCAGGGACAGCAGCAGGAGGCCGGGACACACGCTGCAGAAAGACACACAGAACAGGTCAGAACCAAACCAAGGGCCTCAACAACAGTCTGTGAAAATACTAGTATTCTTTCCTTCATTGCTACTGATGGGTGCGGAAAATGGATAGGTACCCACCCACCACAATGTCTTCACCTATCATCATTCGAGACCACCTAAAGCGAGACCAATTCAAGTCCAAGGCCAGGGAACAAAATACCAAAACCGGATTTGGGGGGGGGGGACTTTGTCAGGACTGAGACCGGGAGGGTGACAAGCGGTCGGAGTCAAGACCGAGCCACAAAAAAGTCAAATTCAAGACCATGATTGTAATTTCTTCAAATCACCACCATAATAAGAGCTTAAAATGTCCAGTACTTCTGTGTTCATATTTCAGAACATATGGATTCTTTATTCATTCAGATGTTAAAAAATGCATGCTGAGGGAATAGACCCACTCAAGAAATTATTACTAACTCAAACACAGTGGGGAACAACGGACCTTCAACACAAAAGGATTTATAATAATAACAATAATTCTAATTACATTATTCTTTTCAGTGATGTTCTGATTTAATCTCTTCAGCTTTTGTTGGAATGGAAAGGTTAACACTGAAAAGAGAGAAAAAAAGATCCAATCATGATGTTTTGTTTTTGTGGTCTCTGGGGAGATAAATCTAGCTAAGACAAGCCATTGGCTAGGCCATCAAACCAGATAGAAGGCATCTGCCATTCAACTGTATTAGGGGCAACATTTTGGAGTGACAGTTTAATCAACCAACCAACTTTTGACTTGTAATAGGTGGTACAATTTTGACAAAAAAACGTATGGTAACTTCTTCCTTCGCAAAGGCCAACTGTCCACTGTACAACAAGGAGCAGTAGTTTTCCCACTGTACAACAAGGAGCCGTAGTTTTCCCACTGTACAACAAGGAGCCGTAGCTTTCCCACTGTACAACAAGGAGCCGTAGTTTTCCCACTGTACAACAAGGAGCCGTAGTTTTCCCACTGTACAACAAGGAGCCGTAGTTTTCCCACTGTACAATAAGGAGCCGTAGTTTTCCCACTGTACAACAAGGAGCCGTAGTTTTCCCACTGTACAACAAGGAGCCGTAGTTTTCCCACTGTACAACAAGGAGCCGTAGTTTTCCCACTGTACAACAAGGAGCCGTAGTTTTCCCACTGTACAACAAGGAGCCGTAGTTTTCCCACTGTACAACAAGGAGCCGTAGTTTTCCCACTGTACAACAAGGAGCCGTAGTTTTCCCACTGTACAATAAGGAGCCGTAGTTTTCCCACTGTACAATAAGGAGCCGTAGTTTTCCCACTGTACAACAAGGAGCCGTAGTTTTCCCACGGTACAATAAGGAGCCGTAGTTTTCCCACGGTACAATAAGGAGCCGTAGTTTTCCCACGGTACAATAAGGAGCCGTAGTTTTCCCACGGTACAATAAGGAGCCGTAGTTTTCCCACTGTACAACAAGGAGCCGTAGTTTTCCCACGGTACAATAAGGAGCCGTAGTTTTCCCACGGTCTAGCTAGCCATCTTCTGTTGTAGACTAGGTGCAGAGGCTGCAGCAAGTGTTATCAAAGAGGATGTTGTTCCTAATTTGTTAGCTTCTCCCTTTTCAAGAATAACTTTCAACAAGAAGATAAGTCGTATGTACATCCACTACACTACTTTGCATCAGTGGGGATTAAGGGAATACACGCAATGGCCATAAAAAAATAAAAGTGCTTATATGGCATAAAGAGACACTCTTTTACAAAGATCGCACTCTCTTACGTGTGCTGGTATTACGGTTGTTTACCTTTCAGCATCATTAACCTGGTCTCACATACTGAAGGCCAATAGGTTCACCACTGTACTAACCTGTCACACACTGAAGGCCTAGTGGTTCATCACTGGGCAAACACGGCTATAATAGATATAAAGACTTCAGGTATTCATGTTTCAAGAAAGGAGTGTATATATTTGGCCTGGCGAAGCAGTTTTATGTGCTTACTGGAGAGAAGCGTATCATTCAGACTTTTTTATACTCCGCTAGTCTCAGGAAGAAATGATGAGTCTCACTGTCCGAGACAGAGTGCAAATGTATCCGACAAAGAGACACTCAAAAGGTGGTCTCAAGTACTTCAACACGGATGCCTTGCTAGATCGGTGAGGATGGAAACAATACACACACCCCAACTTGCGTAACAAGTGGATGGCACCAACACTACTACGAGCTGTCGACCCTGTTCACATTCACTTTCCATGCACCCAACATAGCCCATCATCCTGATAACCTCCCTGTCCAAAGGACCGATACTCCCGTGCCGTAGGAGGTCCAGTCAACTCAATGCCACCCTCACCTGTGGCAAAGGCACTGTGTTTGCACCAGCTGTGCCAGGGCCACGGGAGTGTAGAAGGCTGTCTCGGCCTGGCTTCGGGCCACCAGGTGGCAGGCCAGCTGGCCCACCGAGAGCTGCAGGTCCTGGGCATCGCCTCGGGAGACTAGGGCATCCACCTCCCTCTGGACTTCATCCACTGGACCAGTCTGGTGGGGTTGAACACAGTTAACATTTCCTTGAGAACAATTACATTTGATAGAAATACGCTATGAAAGGGACAGGTCATTTGTCATTCACTCAATGTACAACATCAATACCCGTTTGAGACTATCAAAACAGAAGAGCAAAATAAATAGCGGATCTAAAATACCTTGATAAGCTCCAGTACTTGGTCCACTGTGAGGGCTTGCGCTGATTGGCTCTTCCGACTCAGCTTCTGTACAGGGGAGGACCAATCAGAACAGGTGAAATTAACATGAATCCATTCCGGTGGTAAAGTACTTGGGTTAGGATCAATCAATTCTGGAAGGCAGGTTAACTTACACTCTTCCTGGTCTCCACTATTTTGGTGGGCCCCTGTGGCTGATCCCCATGGAGTAGGGTGTTCCAAGAGGGCACAGCCACCGACGATGTGGACACTACAAAGCAGCAAATTAAATCCAACTCACTAAACTGCTTGTTTAAGATTACATTTCAAGGGATGCTATTCAGATGCAATTTCAAAACAGTTATGTACAGATTCAGAACACTAGATAGGTGAGGGAAAGGTGAGGGAAAGGTGAGGGAAACGTATGCAATGACGTGTAAACAGGAGTGATATAGCTTCATCTGAAATGGCTTCCGATTCACTACTTTTGAGCAGGAACACTAGGACTTGTATTAAAAGCAGTGCACTGTATAGGGAATTAGGGTGCTGATTTAGAGTCAACCAGGCACTGTCAAGGACAACTAACACCACTCGGGTGACTGTTTCACTTGAGGAAGTGCCGCGTTACCTGCGATCCCAGTGTGTCGTAGTTTCCCCAGGGCCGAGGCCAGAGAGGACTTCTGACACTCGTAGGGAATGACGGAGAGGGCCTTGCCATGAGGGACAAACAGCTTCCCTAAATAACACCAGACCTGAGGGGAAATTAAGGAATGATCATTGATATAAATAGGAGTGAAGTGGGTCTTTAGTACAAGATACAAGCATAGAGTCATTTGGTTGAAGTTTGTGAGGCAAAAAATAATAATAAACTCAAATTTCTGAGTACGGTATTCCTACCTGTCCATGGATTCTTCCCGCCATCTCCTTACCAGCCTGAAGAGTCTGGAAATTAGTATTCCAGATGCAGAGGAAATCTGAAATTGAAAAAAAAAAAAATAATAAAAAGGATCGGATGGATGGATGTCAGCAGTGTGGTGAAAGCTCCCGAGCAAACACAGGGAAGATATCACCATGTTGTTTACGCGCGTCAAATCAGAACTTTGAAAAGTACGTATTTAGGGGATTGATGCTGGATTGTGCGAATGTGTGTGAGAATCATGATTCAATCAATTCATGAAGTAAAATACAACTCAACTTTTCCGCATGAGGAAAATTGACATTTCTGTTGAGCTCCTGAATTGACGTGGCATTGATCCCAACCTGATATTTACCTTTGCCAGTTCTGGCGGAGGGATGGTGCACCCCCACCACAGCCACATGAGCGTCGTCCAGGGCCACTGCCGAGGCAGCTCCCAGCTCTCCCTCCCCCACGGGCAGCCTCAGGCGCAGGCTGCGAGGCAGGGCCTGCACCCCCTCCAGCCCCACATACCCCCGCGCCGCCACCACACTCTGGTACACACAGCCGTTAGGGTCTGGAGAGAGCGAGATAGAAGACAGAGATGCAAGTCAGGTCAATCATAGCCTTATGTCACCAGCACATCACTGAGAGCGCAAGATTCTCATTAAAACACTAAACACTATCATGAGGCTGTAGCTACGATGTCCGACAACTGCGTTTCATTGTTAAGTGCTTCATTGATATCAAATGCAGTACCATTTCAACAGTATTATCTGAGGGGGGGGAAAAAACACCATTAAAGCTGTAATATGTAACCTATTGGGCTACTCGATCAAACTCACATAGAAATGAGAGTTATAGATCTGTCACGCTTTTGAAAGCAAGTTTAAGTGGTACATATGTTCTATGTGCGCTATTTCTATGCTTTCGGTTCTTTAAGTTTAGTTTTCCCGTCTTTTACTTTCGGTTTTGCACACCAGTTTCAAACAGCTGAAAACACAAGATTTTTGGTTGTTGAAAAGATATTTCACTGCAGTTGAGATGGTACATTGATTCTCCACACTATATATCGCTTGTTTTGTCACAAACGGAAAATAGGCTAACTATTAGAATCTTAACCAGGAAATGCCAGAACGATTTCTGCATAATGCACCTTGGAAGCTGAATGAAAATTACTACTTGAACATTTCTGACACATTACTTTGGCAGGGAAGTGACGGCTGTACTCACACAGGTAGAGCAGGTCGAGGTGTTTGTCCCGGAGAGAGGCAGAGAAACTCAATGGGGAAGCTCCAGAGTCTTCTCTCTCCAGCCTATACTTCTGTAGGGTGTTGGGGTTGAGCCTCTGCACATACAGGAAGTGCTCCCCTTTCTGTGACGGACAACAGGGAAGCGCTGTTAAACACGACATTGTGGCACAGAATTCATACTTGCACAAAACATTGCGTGCTGCAGATGGCACTGCGTTTATGCCTCCACGTGTCAGGTCATTGAGTACACGGCTATTCAGCGTACTGGTGTACCGCGGGGAAAGGATATTCTACCTGCTCTGCCGTGAAGAGGACAAAGTGCTGTTTCTCTGCCACGATGCTGGTGCTCCACCTAGGGGGCAACATGAGGACATTGTCAACTGTGTGCATCTTACACAAAAAAACGATTGTTTACTCAAATGAGCCAAGTATTGACAGCAATGTGGACAGAATTATCATAGTCGCTGACTCACTGTAAATAAATATGGGTGAAAATAAAAAAAATAAAAAAAAACAATGTTCAGTTGATGGGGCGGCAGGGTAGCCTAGTGGTTAGAGCGTTGGACTAGTAACCGAAAGGTTGCAAGTTCAACCCGAGCTGACAAGGTACAAATCTGTCACCTGTTCCTAGGCCGTCATTGAAAATAAGAATTTGTTCTTAACTGACTTGCCTAGTTAAATAAAAAAAGGTTAAAATAAAACAATTAAATGTCGGAAGTTTTACATACACCTTAGCCAAATACATTTAAAATCAGCATTTCACAATTCCTGACATTTAATCCGAGTAAAAATTCCCTGTTTTAGGTCAGTTAGGATCACCACTTCATTTTTAAGAATGTGAAATGTCAGAATAATAGTAGAGAATGATTTATTTCAGCTTTTATTTCTTTCATCACATTCCCAGTGGGTCAGAAGTTTACATACATTCAATTAGTCAAACGTTTTGGGTAGCCTCCCACAATAAGTTGGGTGAATTTTGGCCCATTCCTCCTGACAGAGCTGGTGTAACTGAGGCAGGTTTGTTGGCCTCCTTGCTCGCACACACTTTTTCAGTTCCACGCCTTTTCAGTTCTGCCCACACATTTTCTATAGGATTGAGGTAAAGGCTTTGTGATGGCCACTCCAATACATTGACTTTGTTGTCCTTAAGCCATTTTGCCACATCTTTGGAAGTATGCTTGGGGTCATTGTCCATTTGGAAGACCCATTTGCAACCAAGCTTTATCTTCCTGACTGATGTCTTGAGATGTTGCATCAATATATCCACATTATTTTCCTGCCTCATGACGCCCTCTGTTTTGTGAAGTGCACCAGTCCCTCTGCAGCAAAGCACTCTCACAACATCATGATGCTGCCACCTCCATGCTTCACGGTTGGGATGGTGTTCTTTGGCTTGCAGGCCTCCCCCTTTATCCTCCAAACATAACTGTCATCATGACCAAACAGTGGTATTTCTATTTCATCAGACCAGAAGACATTTCTCCAAAAAGTACAATCTTTGTCCCCATGTACAGTTGCAAACCGTAGTCTATCTTTTTTATGGCGGTTTTGGAACAGTGGCTTCTTCCTTGCTGAGCGACATTTCAGGTTGTCGATATAGGACTCGTTTTACTGTGGATATAGATACTTTTGTACCCGTTTCCTCCAGCATATTCACAAGGTCCTTTGCTGTTGTTCTGGGATTGATTTTCACCATCTCCAGGAGACAGAACGCATCTCCTTTCTGAGCCGTATGACGGCTGCGTGGTCCCATGGTGTTTATACTTGCGTACTATTGTTTGTACAGATGAACATGGTACCTTCAGGCATTTGGAAATTGATCCTAAGAATGAACCAGACTTGTGGAGCTCTACAAATTTCTTTCTGGGGACCTGTCTGATTTCTTTTGATTTTCCCATGATGTCAAGCAAAGAGGCACGGAGTTTGAAAGTAGGCCTTGAAATACATCCACAGGTACACCTCCAATTGACTCAAATGATGTCAATTAGCCTATCAGAAGCTTCTAAAGCCATGACATCATTTTCTGGAATTTTCCAAGCTGTTGAAAGGCACAGTCAACTTAGTATATGTAAACTTCTGACCCACTGGAATTGTGTCAAATAATCTGTCTGTAAACAATTGTTGGAAAATGACTTGTGTCATGCACAAAGTAGATGTCCTAACCGACTTGCCATAACTATAGTTTGTTAACAAGAAATTTGTGGAGTGGTTGAAAAATTAGTTTTCATGACTCCAACCTAAGTGTATGTAAACTTCCGACTTCAACTGTATATATTTTTATATCCATGGCTCTGAAAGAGAATACGCCAACCAACACGAAGGTTACGGATCCAGACTAGTGTCCATTGTCTGACCTTATGACCTCCTCCTCTGACAGGACATCCTCTATGGGCTGTTGGGGGGCGGAGAGGAGGGAGTCCAGGAATCTGACTGCCCCTCTCTGAAAAAGCACCACAGGCTCTCCCCTGGGGCAGAGTGGATCCGCCATACATCAGCAGTCACCTAAGAGACATGCAGACACAGAGCTAGTTAAGACCGATAACTGCGAGACATCGCGAAATGACCGCAAAGCCAGAGGAAAGCCCGAGATAAAAAAAGGAAATATATGGCATAATTTGATTCAATTATGGTACAATGACTTCTCACAGGCACTGTTCGTGTTACTGTGCAATTTGCGAGTATGAGTACGTCACCATATTGACAAAGTCAAAGCAGAGGTTGAAATTGTATGCGTGTGTGAGAGGAAGCTCATACTTACAGTTGCTTTAAATGCTTTGTCTAAATTGAGCTCTTCATCTTTCCAAACTCTGATGACCTAGTGAGTAAACATGTATTGACCATGAACAACATGAAGACAACCACTTTATTTAAAGAATCAAGTCCAATTGTCACGTCCAGATGTTTTAAATGTGTTCAGTTTCTATGTTGTTGGAAAGTGTCCACAAGTGTTACCTTGTTGTCAGAGACCACTACATATTCCTTGGTCTGAAAGTTGAACACTGCAGGACAAGTCAACAACTGTCCCTGTTTCACCGTCCAGCTGCCCAAAGGCTTCTGGTCTGAAACCTGTCAACACAGCACCTCATACGTAAACACCACATGCATTTTACAACACAAACACAACCTTTGTCATATTATTGCGGTAAGTTACGTTCATATTCAAATATAAGACTTGTGTGACTACCTTTTTGACAGTGGCACCAACGTCAGCTAACCAAACAAACCCACGCCAAGCAGCTATCTAGTAGTACTGTTCTCATTGAAAGAACAGTACGTGTGCTAACGTCCACCTATGTGCATGTCGATTGATTCAAGGAAACCGTCTGAATACGCAATGTGTTGCTAGACAGTTGATGAACACCATTGCAATACTGGTAAGAGAGGGAGAAATTGTTATATGTAGCTAGCTATATTTTGAAACGCTTCGGATCCCCCCCCACTGCAATGGACACGAGTGTCCCATCAGCTGAGCTGGTTCAAAATTTCAGCCACGTATATTGTTCTACATTACCTTGTATAAAGTGACAGATCTCGTGGAATCGGTGACGACGGCATGGTCACTGTCTCCATCCATTTCAATTCCCTGAATTGGCGAATCTGAAGCATTTTGAGTTTGTACAAGTCCGCACAACGTGAATCCCTCATACAGCGCCGCCATGCTGGATGAAGAAAATGAAAAGAGCAAACCTCGCGAGACTTACACACGGCTGCCATAGAGTGTAGTGTTTTAAAATGGGAAACTGCAGTAAAATATGACAGCGCCCCCCTGTGACTAGGTTATGGTATTTCATATTGAGTTGTGGTATTGTTGTGTGGTGCCTGTAGCGGTCAGTGACCCTGTGGGTATATATTCAATATACACTATATACAGTGGGGCAAAAAAGTATTTAGTCAGCCACCAATTGTGCAAGTTCTCCCACGTAAAAAGATGAGAGAAGCCTGTAATTTTCTATGACAGACAAAATGAGAAAAAATAAGTATTTGGTCACCTACGAACAAGCAAGATTTCTGGCTCTCACAGACCTGTAACTTCTTTAAGAGGCTCCTCTGTCCTCCACTCGCTACCTGTATTAATGGCACCTGTTTGAACTTGTTATCAGTATAAGAGACACCTGTACACAACCTCAAACAGTCACACTCCAAACTCCACTATGGCCAAGACCAAAGAGCTGTCAAAGGACACCAGAAACAAAATTGTAGACCTGCACCAGGCTGCTTGTGCTTCTAGTTCCGACAATGCAGTAATAACCAACAAGTAATCTAGCTAACAATTCCAAAACTACTACCTTATAGACACAAGTGTAAGGGGATAAAGAATATGTACATAAAGATATATGAATGAGTGATGGTACAGAGCGGCATAGGCAAAATACAGAAGATGGTATTGAGTGCAGTATATACATATGAGATGAGTATGTAAACAAAGTGGCATAGTTAAAGTGGCTAGTGATACATGTATTACATAAGGATGCAGTAGATGATAGAGTACAGTATATACGTATACATATGAGATTAATAATGTAGGGTATGTAAACATTATATTAGGTAGCATTGTTTAAAGTGGCTAGTGATATATTTTACATCATTCCCATCAATTCCCATTATTAAAGTGGCTGGAGTTGAGTCAGTGTGTTGGCAGCAGCCACTCAATGTTAGTGGTGGCTGTTTAACAGTCTGATGGCCTTGAGATAGAAGCTGTTCTTCAGTCTCTCGGTCCCAGCTTTGATGCACCTGTACTGACCTCGCCTTCTGGATGATAGCGGGGTGAACAGGCAGTGGCTCGGGTGGTTGTTGTCCTTGATGATCTTTATGGCCTTCCTGTGACATCGGGTGGTGTAGGTGTCCTGGAGGGCAGGTAGTTTGCCCCCGGTGATGCGTTGTGCAGACCTCACTACCCTCTGGAGAGCCTTACGGTTGTGGGCGGAGCAGTTGCCGTACCAGGCGGTGATACAGCCCGACAGGATGCTCTCGATTGTGCATCTGTAGAAGTTTGAGTGCTTTTGGTGACAAGCCGAATTTCTTCAGCCTCCTGAGGTTGAAGAGGCGCTGCTGCGCCTTCTTCACGATGCTGTCTGTGTGGGTGGAACAATTCAGTTTGTCTGTGATGTGTACGCCGAGGAACTTAAAACTTACTACCCTCTCCACTACTGTTCCATCGATGTGGATAGGGGGGTGTTCCCTCTGCTGTTTCCTGAAGTCCACAATCATCTCCTTAGTTTTGTTGACGTTGAGTGTGAGGTTATTTTCCTGACACCACACTCCGAGGGCCCTCACCTCCTCCCTGTAGGCCGTCTCGTCGTTGTTGGTAATCAAGCCTACCACTGTTGTGTCGTCCGCAAACTTGATGATTGAGTTGGAGGCGTGCGTGGCCACGCAGTTGTGGGTGAACAGGGAGTACAGGAGAGGGCTCAGAACGCACCCTTGTGGGGCCCCAGTGTTGAGGATCAGCGGGGTGGAGATGTTGTTGCCTACCCTCACCACCTGGGGGCGGCTTGTCAGGAAGTCAGTACCCAGTTGCACAGGGCGGGGTCGAGACCCAGGGTCTCGAGCTTGATGACGAGCTTGGAGGGCACTATGGTGTTAAATGCCGAGCTGTAGTCGATGAACAGCATTCTCACATAGGTATTCCTCTTGTCCAGACGGGTTAGGGCAGTGTGCAGTGTGGTTGAGATTGCATCGTCTGTGGACCTATTTGGGCGGTAAGCAAATTGGAGTGGGTCTAGGGTGTCAGGTAGGATGGAGGTGATATGGTCCTTGACTAGTCTCTCAAAGCACTTCATGATGACGGAATTGAGTGCTACGGGGCGGTAGTCGTTTAGCTCAGTTACCTTAGCTTTCTTGGGAACAGGAACAATGGTGGCCCTCTTGAAACATGTGGGAACAACAGACGGGGATAGGGATTGATTGAATATGTCTGTAAACACACCAGCCAGCTGGTCTGCGCATGCTCTGAGGGCGCGGCTGGGGATGTCGTCTGGGCCTGCAGCCTTGCGAGGGTTGACACGTTTAAATGTTTTCCTCACGTCGGCTGCAGTGAAGGAGAGTCCGCATGTTTTATTTGCGGGCAGTGTCAGTGGCACTGTATTGTCCTCAAAGCGGGCAAAAAAGTTATTTAGTCTGCCCTGGAGCAAGACATCCTGGTCCGTGATGGTGCTGGTTTCTTTTTGTAATCCGTGATTGACTGTAGACCCTGCCACATACCTCTTGTGTCTGAGCCGTTGAATTGAGATTCTACTTTATCTCTGTACTGACGCTTAGCTTGTTTGATTGCCTTGCGGAGGGAATAGTTACACTGTTTGTATTCCGTCATGTTTCCAGTCACCTTACCCTGATTAAAAGCAGTGGTTCGCGCTTTCAGTTTCACGCGAATGCTGCCATCAATCCACGGTTTCTGGTATGGGAATGTTTTAATCGTTGCTATGGGAACGACATCTTCAACGCACGTTCTAATTAACTCGCACACCGAATCAGCGCATTCGTCAATGTTGTTGTCTGACGCAATACGGAACATATCCCAGTCCACGTGATGGAAGCAGTCTTGGAGTGTGGAATCAGATTGGTCGGACCAGCGTTGAACAGACCTCAGTGCGGGAGCTTCTTGTTTTAGTTTCTGTCTGTAGGCAGGGATCAACAAAATGGAGTCGTGGTCAGCTTTTCCGAAAGGAGGGCGGGGCAGGGCCTTATATGCGTTGCGCAAGTTGGAATAGCAATGCTCCAAGGTTTTTCCAGCCCTGGTTGCGCAATCGATATGCTGATAAAATTTAGGGAGTCTTGTTTTCAGATTAGCCTTGTTAAAATCCCCAGCTACAATGAATGCAGCCTCAGGATATATGGATTCCAGTTTGCAAAGAGTCAAATAAAGTTTGTTCAGAGCCATCGATGTGTCTGCTTGGGGGGGAATATATACGGCTGTGATTATAATCGAAGAGAATTCCCTTGGTAGATAATGCGGTCTACATTTGATTGTGAGGAATTCTAAATCAGGTGAACAGAAGGACTTGAGTTCCTGTATGTTGTTGTGGCCACACCACGTCACGTTAACCATAAAGCATACGCCCCCACCCCTCTTCTTACCAGAAAGATGTTTGTTTGTCGGCGAGATGCGTGGAGAAACCAGCTGGCTGCATCGTCTCCAATAGCGTCTCTCCAGTGAGCCTTGTTTCCGGTAAGCAAAGAATGTTACAGTCTCTGATGTCCCTCTGGAATGCTACCCTTGCTCGGATTTCATCAACCTTGTTGTCAAGAGACTGGACATTGGCGAGGAGAATGCTAGGGAGTGGTGCACGATGTGCCCGTCTCCGGAGTCTGACCAGAAGACCGCTTCGTTTTCCCCTTTTTCGAAGTCGTTTTTTGGGGTCGCCGGCTGGGATCCATTCCGTTGTCCTGGGTGAAAGGCAGAACACAGGATCTGCTTCGCGAAAGTCATATTCTTGGTCGTACTGATGGTGAGTTGACGTTGCTCTTATGTTCAGTAGTTCTTCTCGACTGTATGTAATGAAACCTAAGATGACCTGGGGTACCAATGTAAGAAATAACACGTAAAAAAACTAAAAACTGCATAGTTTCCTAGGAACGCGAAGCGAGGCGGCCATCTCTGTCGGCGCCAGAATACCCTCCTTGCATGAGCGAGGAAGAGGTGTGTATTATTCTTGAATGGGGCTGGGGCTCCACGCAAGATCTCTCCCCGTGGGATCAAAATGATCACAAGAACGGTGAGCAAAAATCCCAGAACCACACGGGGGGACCGAGTGAATGACCTGCAGAGAGCTGGGACCAAATTAACAAAGCCTACCATCAGTAACACACTACGCCGCCAGGGACTCAAATCCTGCAGTGCCAGACGTGTCCCCCTGCTTAAGCCAGTACATGTCCAGGGCCGTCTGAAATTTGCTAGAGAGCATTTGGATGATCCAGAAGAAGATTGGGAGAATGTCATATGATCAGATGAAACCAAAATATAATTTTTTGGTAAAAACTCAACTCATCGTGTTTGGAGGACAAAGAATGCTGAGTTGCATCCAAAGAACACCATGCCTACTGTGAAGCATGGGGGTGGAAACATCATGCTTTGGGGCTATTTTTCTGCAAAGGGACCAGGACGACTGATCCTTGTAAAGGGAAGAATGAATGGGGCCATGTATCGTGAGATTTTGAGTGAAAACGTCCTTCCATCAGCAAGGGCATTGAATATGAAACGTGGCTGGGTCTTTCAGCATGACAATGATCCCAAACACACCGCCCGGGCAACGAAGGAGTGGCTTTGTAAGAAGCATTTCAAGGTCCTGGAGTGGCCTAGCCAGTCTCCAGATCTCAACCCCATAGAAAATCTTTGGAGGGAGTTGAAAGTCCGTGTTGCCCAGCAACTGCCCCAAAACATCACTGCTCTAGAGGAGATCTGCATGGAGGAATGGGCCAAAATACCAGCAACAGTGTGTGAAAACCTTGTGAAGACTTACAGAAAACGTTTGACCTCTGTCATTGCCAACAAAGGGTATATAACAAAGTATTGAGAAACTTTTGTTCTTGACCAAATACTTATTTTCCACCATAATTTGCAAATCATTTCATTAAAAATCCTACAATGTGATTTTCTAGATTTTTTTTCTAATTTTGTCTGTCATAGTTGAAGTGTACCTATGATGAAAATTACAGGCCTCTCTCATCTTTTTAAGTGGGGGAACTTGCACAATTGGTGGCTGACTAAATCGTTTTTGCCCCACTGTATATATACATAGGGTATGTGGACACCCCTTCAAATTAACGGATTCGTCTATTTCAGCCACTTGTATAAAGTCGGGCACACAGCCATTCAATCATAGACAAACATTGCAGAAGGATGGCCGTACTTAAGAGCTCACTGACTTTCATTGTGGCACCATCATAGGATGCCACCTTTCCAAACAAGTCAGTTCATAACATTTCTGCTATGCTAGAGCTGCCCCGGTCAACTGAAAATGCTATTATTGTGAAGTGGAAATGCCTAGGTGCAACAACGGCTCAGCGGCAAAGTGGTAGGCCACACAAGCTCACAGAACGGGACAGCAGAGTGCTGAAACACAAGAGCGCATAAAAATCGTCTGTCCTTGGTTGCAACACTACGACTGAGTACCGGAGCGCCAAGTCTAGGTCCAAGAGGCTTCGAAACAGCTTCTACACCCAAGCCGTAAGACTCATTAACACCTAATCAAATGGCTCCCCAGGTTATTTGCATTGCCCCCCCCCCCCTTTACACCGCTGCTACACTGTTGTTATCTATGCAAAGTCACTTTAATAACTCTAACCTACATGTACATACTACCTCGACTAACCAGTGCCGCCGCACATTGACTCTGTACCGGTAACCCCTGTATATAGTCTCGCTATTGTTATTTTACTGCTGCTCTTTAATTACTTGTTACTTTTATTTCTTATGTTTTTTTTAAACAGCATATTTTGTTAGGGGCTCATAAGTAAGCATTTCACTGTAAGGTCTATCTATACCTGTTGTATTCAGTGCATGTGACTAATAAAATTCCATTTGATTTCCAAATTGCCTCTGAAATCAACGTGAGCACAAGAACTGTTCGTCGGGAACTTCATGAAACGGGTTTCCATGGCAGAGCAACCACACACAAGCCTAAGATCACCATGCGCAATGCCAAGCGTCAGCTGGAGTGGTGTAAAGCTCGCCGCCATTGGACTCTGGAGCAGTGGAAATGCTTTCTCTGGAGTCATGAATCACGCTTCACCTTCTGGCAGTCTGACAGACAAAGCTGGGTTTGGTGGATGCCAGGAGAACGCTACCTGCCCCAATGCATAGTGCCAACTGTAAAGTTTGGTAGAGGAGGAATAATGGTCTAGGGCTGTTTTTCATGGTTCGGGCTAGGCCCCTTAGTTCCAGGGAAGGGAAATATCAACGCTACAGCACACAAGAACCTTCTAGACGATTCTGTGCTTCCAGCTTTGTGGCAACAGTTTGGGGAAATACCTTTCCTGTTTCAGCATGACAATGCCCCTGTGCATAAAGTGAGGTTCATACATAAATGGTTTGTCGAGATTGTTGTGGAAGAACTTGACTGGCCTGCACAGAGCCCTGAGCTCAACCCTATATTACACATTTGGGCTCAATTGGAACTCTGATTGCGAGCCAGGCCTAGTCGCCCAACATCAGTGACCTGACTAATGCTCGTGGCTGAATGGAAGCAAGTCCCCGCAGCGATGTTCCAACATCTATTGGAAAGCCTTCCTAGAAGAGTGGAGGCTGTTATAGCAGCAAAGGGGGGGATTGGGGACCAACTCCATATTAATGCCCATGATTTTGGAACGAGATGTTTGACAAGCAGGTGTCCACATACTTTTAGTGTATATATATCAAAATGTTAATTCCCCTTGCTCTTTATCTTTCACTTTCTCACACACAAACCCCTATGCAATCACCCACCAACCCCTGCGAGGCGCACATACACACATTTTCAAAAAAGTCACCACATCTGACAATGGCAAAGTGTAGTAGCAAGTAAACTTTATTTAATACAAGAATTAAGAAAGAAAAAAAAAGTGAAACAATTACAACGGAGAACCAAATATACTTCAAGGAGGGCAGTAAAAATATAACATATAAATCAGTGGAAGAACCCAGAGCGACTTCCAGTAGCCGAACAAGGATGGCACTTCAGATAGGGAGAGAGTAAGCCCTGGTCCAGGGTGTTAGTGTGGATTGCTAACGCTCGTCCTGCTCAGGAGGCTCAGTGTCAGGAAGCAGCAGTGACAACCCGGACCAGAGCTAGGGAGACAGCGCGACATCCTGGCAAGCCGCATCAGGAGGGACACAACTAAAAGCTTGGTCCTTTTCTTAGAATGAACAGATGCCATTTGAAATACAGCAAACCACAAAATCAAAACTACAGCAGTTGTGAGAATTATAACAGAAAACCAACCTCCGAGTCAAGATGCATTATATAAATTCAAAAAGCATAACACAGTCACCCCGATAAAAAGCAAAAAAATATTGATTGAAATATTGTTTTCATAGATAATGTGTCATTATGTCAAAGAGCGGTAGGATCACCAAAAGCAACCGGAACGTTTGATGCACACTACAATGGGGAGGTCGCAAATTCAAAATACATATTTTCACAGTGAGCACAATATGTTGAAAAATACCTATTTTCAAAGTACTTTCAACCAAAAAGGACATTTTTTTTTAAATGGTATTTTGCTCATAGGGTTGTAATGTACATCATGTAGTTACAATGGTCTTTTCTCCTGTGGATTTTTCAACAGCTCGATAAAGAATACTAACAATGGGACATTGCACCGTAAAATGTTACAGATTCAAACCAAACTTTTGCGCTTTCAAAACGTATGCAAAATGACAAGTATAATATCAAGAGTTGGTTATTTTTCCTGAGTGAAGGACTCGGTTTTATAAATAGTGAACTCTTTCATTTTCTGTTCCATGCTCCACATACGTTTTGTGCTCGACATAAACTCACTCAAAAAGTATCCGTGAACTTATGTGGAGCACGCAACTGAAAATGAAAGAGTTCACTATTTACAAAACCTAGTCCTTCACTCTGAAAAATAATATACTTGTCATTTTGCATTTGTTTTGATATAGGCATTAGCTTACTGGCACTCAAACATATCCCTGGATCTATTTTTTTTTATTCCTGATAGTCAATATCATTTAACACATGTATCCTACAGGAAATTTAACGGCAAAGACAAGTACAGTTTGATAGTGAGCGTCTTGTGTAAAGAGGAGACATTTTGGGCTTAGACACTGTAGAGTGGTCTATATCTGACAAACAAGTAGGCTTGTATAACTTTGGTCCAACAAAACCCTAAAAACAGAGATATAACAGTCAGTACATTTGTTAACAGCTAATTTCGTTCTCTCGTCACAAAATGCAAATGCCCACATATGTAATATAATGTCTTTAGGACAAAACAATGGTCAACAGATAAGACAAATGTCAGCTATTTCTCTCAATATCTTGTACATTTTGATGAAAATAACTAACATGAAGCTGTATTTCAAATCAATGTTTTGACATGGCAATAAATTGAAAATTAGGCTTAAAAAGGGCAAATCCACCATTTTTCAAACTCATATTCATGATCTCCGGCACCATACCGGTGTCTAGATATGTGAAAACGGCATGTTTCTGTGATCTGTGGTTGCAAAGACAGGAAGAAGTGTCCGAAAGAACTGCTTCTCGGTGACATCACAGGGTAGGATTAAAAGTCAAGAAAAACTGAGATTTTCAAAATCTACACGAGTTTCTAGCCAGAGGGAGGCTATTTTCTTGCTCCACGTCACCGCGAATGTCAGAGTGTTTGAAAATCATAGTTTTCAAAATGGTTGACGTCATCAGGTAGAACTTTGTAACTTCATATATTTTTTTTCTACGAAACGCACCATTTTCACTCGTGTAGACACTGGTATTGTGCCGGAGATAACGAACACGAGGTTGAAAAGTGGTGGAATTGCCCTTTAACATTACAATAAAATGGGACGTTTTTTTCCCTTTATTTTAAATGTTTTGGATGTTGTATACAGACGAGACAATACAGACTTTTGCATGCAGAGGCACTGAGAAGAGAGTTGTAAGTCCCAGAACATGCTCCGTTTCAGTCTCCACTAAAACTCTGCTTTACTATACAACGGTTACACTACAGAGCCTAGGACAACGTCACATGTGCTTTCTCCACCATTTCGCATCAACAATATATCCTGCCATTTATATACACAAATACTTTACATATGTATACATGTCTGTGAACATTTCATGCGGCACATGGAGACCCCTTTATGCATCTATGTGATTGTATAAAATAGTAGCTCGGGCATTACACAAAGACAAACCTTCTGTCCTCAATGTTTCTTCCTCCCCCCCCAAAAGTTCCTGATGAGGCTAGAGCAGGGGAAAACAAGATGGCCGCCGCTAACGTTGTTGCTTCAAAATAACTTTGAGCCCACCAAAACGGGTAAAGTACCAACATTGGCAAGCAACATTACCGGCATTTCTAAAAACACAATGCAAAGATAATCAAGCACATACAATAAGGCCAGGTTGAAGCAAGTGCCCTGCGCAAGCATGGAATTTCCACTGTGCTCAATGTTCACTTATAGTTGAAGTCGGAAGTTTACATACACTTAGGTTGGAGTCATTACAACTCATTTTGCAACCACTCCACACATTTCTTGTTAACAAACTATAATTTGGCAAGTCGGTTAGGACATCCACTTTGTGCATTGCACAAGTGATTTTTCCTACAATTGATTACAGACAGATTATTTTACTTAATTCAGTATCACGGTTCAGAAGTTTACATACACCAAGTTGACTGCGCCTTTAAACAGCTTGGAAAACTCCAGAAAATGATGTCATGGCTTTAGAAGCTTCCGATAGGCTAATTGACATAATTTGAGTCAATTGGAGGTGTACCTGTGGATGTATTTCAAGGCCTACCATTAAACTCAGTGCCTCTTTGCTTGACATCATGGGAAAATCAAAAGAAATTAGCCAAGACTTCAGAAAAAAAATTGTAGACCTCCAAGTCTGGTTCATCCTTGGGAGCAATTTCCAACCGCCTGAAGGTACCACGTTCATCTGTACAAGTATAAACACCATGGGACCACGCAGCCATCATACCGCTCAGGAAGGAGACACGTTCTGTCTCCTAGAGATGAACGTACTTTGGTGTGAAAAGTGCAAATCAATCCCAGAAGAACAGCAATGGACCCTGTGAAGATGCTGGAGGAAGCAGGTACAAATTTATCTATATGCACAGTAAAACAAGTCCAATATCAACATAACCTGAAAGGCTGCTGCAGGAGGGACTGGTGCACTTCACAAAACAGATGCCATCATGAGGGAGGACAATAATGTGGATATATTGAAGCAACATCTCAAGACATCAGTCAGGAAGTTAAAGCTTGGTCACAAATGGGTCTTCTAAATGGACAACGAACCCAAGTATACTTCCAAAGTTGTGGCAAAATGGCTTAAGGAAAACAAAGTCAAGATATTGGAGTGGCTATCAGCCCTGACCTCATTCCTATAGATACTTTGTGGGCAGAACTGAAAAAGTGTGTGCGAGCAAGGAGGCCTGGAAACCTGACTCAGTTATACCAGCTCTGTCAGAAGGAATGGGCCAAAATTCACCCAACTTATTGTGGGAAGGTTGTGGAAGGCTACCTGAAACGTTTGACCCAAGTTATACAATTTAAAGGTAATACTACCAAATACTAATTGAGTGTATGTAAACTTCTGACCCACTGGGAATGTGATGAAAGAAATAAAAGCTGAAATAAATCACTCTCTACTATTATTCTGACATTTCACATTCTTAAAATAAAGTGGTGATCCTATCTGACCTTAGACAGGGATTTTTACTAGGATTCAAATGTCAGGAATTGTGAAAAACTGAGTTTAAATGTATTTGGCTAAGGTGTATGTAAACTGACTTCAACTGTACATTTACAGCATTTTTTCCTAGTCATATCTGTTCTGTTGCATACCAATTTGATTAAACTGACTGCATCACTCTCCAACGTCAAACTTTATGCCCAATATGTATTTTATCATGGCTTATCTCATGTTGTGTAAACGTTCCAAAGGCTAGTTAAGTAGACAGGTGAGTATAGATGCAGGTATAAAAAATTATGTTTTAAAGCAGGGAGAGAATGGTTACGTTCCCTGCCCTTCCTAAAGAGGGTCGAAGCAGAGCTCTGGAGACCTGAGACGGGATCTCTTTCTGTGGTTGTACTGACCTTCCACCTGTTGGAGTGTGGAGTGGAGAGACATGAACACACACAACACACACAGATCTGGGTTCAGTTTTGAATGGCCTCCCCTCCGTCCAGGTTAAAGGTGGTGTCTTTTTAGTGAATCATTGTAGTAATAAAACTAACTATACTACAGTACTTCTACTTCCATTTTGTTAATTTAAAAGTAGATTTATTTCAAGGTCAAAATTATAATTTGATATTTGACAATTCTATGAAAAGATGTTCATTCACTCAAGTGAAAAACAATAATATCATTGTCTCTCTTTTCATGTTGTTATGGCAGCTACATTACATAAGGTTTATCAGCTGACCGGATAAAAAAAAATATGACAAACGCAGGGATCGCTAATTGAGAACAGCACACAAAACTCCTTGTGGATATGTTCTCTTGATGGACAGCTTGGGTGGTTGTTACAGTAGATCAGACAGCTGATTGGCTAGATCTCAGGAAGCCACCCATTTGAAGGCTGACAAAACAGACTTCTGTTGAGGATGTAGGAGATTGGAAACTGGTGGTTAGACCTTTGACCTCTGGAGATATGTGTAAGAAGCACTGCAATATGGTTATTTGGGCCTGGAGGACTGGGCACTGGGGTGTAGAGGCTAGTCTTGCTGGGCTACTAAGACAATGAGGTGGCGGGGCATATGGGGGAAAAGAACATCCCGTCCCTCCTATTCCCCCTAACTCAGCCTGGTCAGAGTCAGAGGAGGGCCAGGGGGAGTGATTTGGAAGCGGCACCAGGGTAGAGCCTTGGGGGACTCCACTCTGGTTCTGGGCAGCGGTGTCGGGCAGGGTGAGGGTCTCAGGGGCGGACTTCTTGCAGGCTCTGTCCTTGGGGACGGAGAGGAACTCGGGCGCGTCAGTGCAGAGGGGGGTGGTGGGGGCGCTGGCGGGGCCGGAGAGGGTGCAGGAGGACAGGGGCATCTCGCTGATGGAGATCGACGGGGGGGAAATCCCGATCTTCTCATTGGTGGCTTCCTGGATGGTGCGCTCATACTCTCTCACCTCATCCATCGTCATGTCTGCACGGAGAGAGAGAATGAGGGTGGGAGACAGCACTCCAAAGCATTCTAACGCTTCTTTCTAATCTTAGTCTGCCGTCACACTACGTTATGTCATAATCAAAAGTCACTTTATATTTTTCTCAAGTTGTGAATATTTTTTACTTCATGTTTTCCCGATATAGAAACTATAAAACTATAACAAAAAAAGCTTGCAAGAACCACTTATTTCAGAATTGTGATTGGTTACCTCCTGAGTCACGTCGTCATGAACAACAGAACACGTCAACATGAAACAGAACAAGAGGAAATGAAACGACACATACGCTGACTTTGTCATGAATCTCTATGTCATCCAGTGATGGGGAGTTCGTGGAATGCTCTTGCTGCTCATGGCAAACTTTAATGTTGGTTTGTTCATGCATACTTTTCTCGTATTCCCGCACGTCATCCAAGTTCATATCTGCAAAGAGGGGAGGAGGGAGGTGGAGATGTTGGCGTCTTCCCGTTAGGACACTCAAGACGAAGGTAGAGGAGGGGTTAAGTGAGGAGGGGCACGCCGTGGGTGAGTAGAGCGCGCTGGGTGGTGGATTAGTGCTTTTGGGAGGGGCCGAAAGGTCGAAGTTCAAGCACAATCAATAGGAGGTAGAGAGGGCAGAGCTAGCTTCCCACGACCGAAAAGAGTTGGTGTCGAGAGGAGAAAGCTAGTCAGGCCAAAGCTGGGTTATGAAGATGAAGAGGGAGAAAGGGAGGGATAGAGGGAGAAGGGAAAGGAGAGGGAGAGTCAATGATCCAGAACCCTCAGAGTCAGACGTGAAGGGTTGGGAACATCACCGGAAAAAAATGACATTCCCAAAGAACAGTCCTAGGCAAGGTCATCCCAAATACACCAGAAAAAATGACATTCCCAAAGAACAGTCCTAGGCAAGGTCATCCCAAATACACCAGAAAAAAATGACATTCCCAAAGAACAGTCCTAGGCAAGGTCATCCCAAATACACCAGGAGGATTTGGGTGAGGGGGAATCATCCAAAATAGTGCATAGGAGGGAAAGTTATCCCCCAGGGGTAGAGGAGAAGGGAGAGAGTGAGTAGCGGTGTCCCATTACAGCAGTAATGGCTTGTTTTGGACTTACCCTGCAGCCATGGAAAAAAGCTGAGCGCTAATCAGAGTCCTGCAAGTATCACTGCTACTGCTCTCATTGCCATGCAGTCACGACCCACATAAACACAACTGTCATGATTCAATGAGTGCAATATATTCTGTGTGATATCGGCCGATACGTTCAGCAATTGCTATTCTCTTGAGGAAATTGTAGCAAATTCAGCAATTTGTGTTCACTATACACATCGTACAAGTCTCGATGCCAACAAGAATGAAGAATATTTCGGACGCAAGAAGAAACAGACCAGTGTACAAGGAGGGATACGGTTTGATTGAACGCCAACACAGAATTGCAGGAATTGGTTTTGCAGACAAACATGGAAGGAACTGCAGTCCAGGTGTTGTCTGTGTATGACTGAAGTAGTGAGCTCGTGAACACAGATCAATCCTGGACATGACAGTGCTTCTCAGGGGCGATTTTCCCAGGCACAGATTATGCCAATTGAGCTTCCTGCTTAGTCCATGACTGGGCTTTGAATCTGCCCTCTAGGGTATGTGTTCTAAATTGGGTTATTGATATCAGAGAGGTCAGCCAGCGCATATGATGGAGCAGGGTTAGATGCAGTGATGGGGAGTTGGATGTTGTTCAGGATTTCACATGCCTTATTTAGTTCTATAACACACAATGATACATACAGTAGATTCGAGACGGCATCAAAAGTAACCACGTAGCTCCCAAACGGAGTCAAATCTTATTGATGACATTCTAAGGAAAGAGTGACTTCATAGGTCCTAGTGTTTAACTTGGGCCATGTTCATTTGGTACAGAAGAAAAACTGGAAGGGACTACCTAGCCTTGTCCAATAAGTAGCACTCATTCCTTTTAACTTTCAACACATCAAAAAATGAATTGCCCTACTGAACACTACCCAGTGACTAGTTAGTGAGAGGACCAATTGAGCAGTGCTTGTCGACCTACCGATCCACTCGTCCACCCAGGCAAAAGCCTGCCTGTGGCCCAGGAGCAGCACATCACGCACCACCTGTAGGGAGAGACAATAGATGGGGGTCAGAAAACACTGATCTCAGAGCAGTTCTACAAAAATTAACCAGCACTATCTATGGAGTAAGTGGCTGCTATTTGTGTGCGAGTGACCTCCGACCTTGTGTACAAACTGCTCCACGCGCGTCTGCAGGCCCCACACCTCAAACTTGACGGTCACCAGCTTGTAGGAGCACATGATGGGCTCCTGGGTGTCCCTCCAGCCCTCCTGCAGCATGCCCCTCGACGTCTTCTCTGACTTGAAGTACCGCAGGTCCTGTTGGTGTGGACACACACATGAATGTACGCACACACGCGCACGCACATCTCAGTAATTAATCCAAACCTCTGCACCCTGAGAGAAATGCATTATGGGAAAGCTACAAATAGAAAGCTAACGTTAAATAGGAATCCTTCACTCCAGAAATGTTTCCCTAAATCTCAGGGGCTGAGGCAATTTATCATTCAACCACCGCTTACTGCATGTACTATATTCAACAGTCTAACTATACTTACACAGATGCTATATGCTAACATGCTAATTTCTAACACTGAAAATTAGATATGGAAGAGGTGTATGGGGAGAGAATTAGAAGGTGAGGCTAGAGTTAGCTTAGCATGATCTGGTCAGCAATACAAACTCAATTCGGGAATATAACTCAATTTAAACTTATTTGAATCAAATTCCAACCCAATAAAATAGTTTATGATATTTGGATGACTAGGGCAAAACCAATTATAGGTCGACCAATTATGATTTTTCAATACTAATAACAATTATTGGAGGACCAAAAAAAGCCGTTAACGATTAAATATATATTTGTAATAATGACAATTACAACAATACTGAATGAACAATGAACACTTATTTTAACTTAATATAATACATAAATAAAATCTAGTCCCAAATAAACAATTAAACATGCTCAATTTGGTTTAAATAATGCAAAAACACAGTGTTGGAGAAGAAAGTATAAGTGCAATATGTGCCATGTAATAAAAGCTAACGTTTAAGATCCTTGCTCAGAACATATGAAAGCTGTTGGTTCCTTTTAACATGAGTCTTCAATATTCCCAGATAAGAAGTTTTAGCTTGTAGTTATTATAGTAATTATGACGCATCGATCATTTCTCTCTATATCTTTGACTATTGGATGTTCTAATAGGTACTTTAGTTTTGCCAGCCTAATCTCGGGAGTTGATAGGCTTGAAGTCAAACAGCACTGTGATTCAAGCTTTGCTAAGAGCTGCTGGCAAACTCAGTAAAGTTTGAATGAATGTTTACGAGCCTGCTGCAGCCTACCACCGCTCAGTCAGAGTGCTCTATCAAATATCAAATAATACGCTTAATTATAATAAACACAGAAAAATTAGCCTTTGGTCATTAATATGGTCAAATCCAGAAACTATCATTTAGAAAACAAAACGTTTATTCTTTCAGTGAAATACGGAACCGTTCCGTATTTTATCGAAAGGGTGGCAACCCTAAATCTAAATGTTGCTGTTACATTGCACAACCTTCAATGTGATAATTATAAAAAATTCTGGCAAATTAGTTCGCAACGAGCCAGGCGGCCCAAACTGTTGCATATACCCTGACTCCACGTGCAATGAACACAAGAGAAATGACACAATTTCCCTAGTTAATATTGCCTGCAAACATGAATTTCTTTTAACTAAATATGCAGGTTGAAAAAATATATACTTCTGTTTATTGATTTTAAGAAAGGCATTGATGTTTATGGTTAGGTACAGTTGAAGTCGGAAGTTTACATACACTTAAGTTGGAGTCATTAAAACTGTTTTTTCAACCACTCTACAAATTTCATGTTAATAAACTAGTTATGGTTAGGCGGTTAGGACATCTACTTTGTGCATGACACAAGTCATTTTTCCAACAATTATTTACAGACAGATTATTTCACTGTATCAGAATTCCAGTGGGTCAGAAGTTGACATACACTAAGTTGACTGTGCCTTTAAACAGCTTGGAAAATTCCAGAAAATGATGTCATGGCTTTGGAAGCTTCTGCTAATTTTTATTTATTTATCTGTTATTTTACCAGGTACGTTGACTGAGAACACGTTCTCATTTGCAGCAACAACCTGGGGAATATTTACAGGGGAGAGGAGGGGGATGAATGAGCCAATTGAAAACTGGGGATGGTTTGAGGGCCAGATTGGGAATTTAGCCAGGACACCGGGGTTAACACCCCTACTCTTACGATAAGTGCCATGGGATCTTTAATGACCTCAGAGAGTCAGGACACCCGTTTAGCGTCCCATCCGAAAGACGGCACCCTACACAGGGCAAAGTCCCCAATCACTGCCCTGGGGCATTGGGATATTTTTTTAGACCAGAGGAAAGAGTGCCCTCCAACACCACTTCCAGCAGCATCTGGTCTCCCATCCAGGAACTGACCAGGACCAACCCTGCTTAGCTTCAGAAGCAAGCCAGCAGTGGTATGCAGGGTGGTATGCTGCTGGCCATAATTGACATCATTGGAGTCAATTGGAGGTGTACTTGTGGATGTATTGCAAGGCCTACCTTCACACTCAGTGCCTCATTGCTTGACATCATGGGAAAATCAAAAGGAATTAGCCAAGTCTGGTTCATCCTTGGGAGCAATTTCCAAACGCCTGAAGGTACCACGTTCATCTGTACAAACAATAGTACCAAGTATAAGCACCATGGGACCATGCAGCTGTCATTCCGCTCAGAAAGAAGATGCGTTCTGTCTCCTAGAGATTAACGTACTTTGGTGCGAAAAGTGCAAATCAATCCCAGAACAGCAGCAAAGGACCTTGTGAAGATGCTGGAGGAAACAGGTACAAAAGTATCTATATCCATAGTAAAACGAGTCCCATATCGACATAACCTGAAAGGCCGCTCAGCAAGGAAGAAGCCGCTGCTCCAAAACTGCCATAAAAAAGCCAGACTACGGTTTGCAACTGCACATGGGGACAAAGATCGTAGTTTTTGGAGAAATATCTTCTGGTCTCATGAAACAAAAATAGAACTGTTTGGCCATAATGACAATCGTTATGTTTGGAGGAAAAAGGAAGCTTGCAAGCCGATTAACACCATCCCAACCGTGAAGCACGGGGGTGGCAGCATCGTCTTTTGGGGGTGCTTTGCTGCACGAGGGACTGGTGCACTTCACAAAACAGATGGCATCATGAGGGAGGAAAATGATGTGGATATGTTGAAGCAACATCTCAAGACATCAGTCAGGAAGTTCAAGCTTAGTCGCAAATTGGGTCTTCCAAATGGACAATGACCAAAAGCAAAATGACCAGAACTGAAAAAGCATACTTAAAGTTGTGGCAAAATGGCTTAAGGAAAACAAAGTCAAGGTATTGAGTGGCCATCACAAAGCCCTGACCTCAATCCTATAGAAATATTGTGGGCAGAACTGAAAAAGTGTGTGTGAGCAAGGAGGCCTACAAACCTGACTCAGTTACACCAGCTCTGTCAGGAGGAATGGACCAAAATTCACCACACTTATTGTGAGAAGCTTGTGGAAGGCTACCCAAAACATTTGACCCAAGTTAAACAATTGAAAGGCAATGCTACCAAATACTAATTGAGTGTATGTAAACCTCTGACCCACTGGGAATGTGATGAACGAAATAAAAGCTGAAATAAATCACTCTACTATTATTCTGACATTTCACATTCTTAAAATAAAGTGGTGATCCTATTTGACCGTAGACAGGGAATTGTTACTAGGATTAAACGTCAGCAATTGTTAAACACTGAGTTTAAATGTATTTGGCCGAGGTGTACGTAAAACTTCCCACTTCAACCTTACATTCGTGCTATGATTGTGCTTTCTTCACGAATGCGCTTTTGTTAGTAGGCTGTGATTCGATGAGAAATTATCAGGCACCGCATCGATTTCACGCAACGCAGGACACGCTAGTTAACCCAGTAATATCATTAACCATGTGTAGTTAACTAGTGATTATGTGATGATTGATTTTTTTTTTTTTTACAAGTTAAGTTAAACGCTAGTTTGCAACTTACCTTGGCTTCTTGCTGCACTCGCATAACACGTGGTCAGCCTGCCACGCAGTTTCCTCGTGGAATGCAATGCAATCGGTGTCCAAAAAAAGCTGATTACCGATTGTTATGAAAACTTGAAAATCGGCCCCAATTAAATCGGCCAAGCCGATTAATCGTCGTCCTCTAAATAGACTGAAAGACTGAAATGGTGTCCGTCTGTCGTATCATTGTATCTTTGAGTATTACTGAGTGTCGACAAATGTCCTCGTATCCACTGTCATGTCTGAATCATGTTGCTGGTTCTATTTTCAGACCAGTAATAAAGACTCCAAGTACCAGTGTTTGACTACCGAGAGACAGGCTGCCTCGGCTGCAATAACCCTTTCAATAACCCGTAATATCCCCCCACTACCTCTAACGAAACCACACACACACACACACGACAGACTCACCTCAGACTCTTTATAGTATCTCTCAGGGATCTCGTCGTAGGCGATATCCACAAAACACACTTCCCTTTCCTGGTCTTTATTTTCACTGTCTGAGAAGATCTGAAAACAGACAAAATTCCCCAGAGGTACAGTTAGTGATCTATGACTTCAGGCATTGACAACATCCTCTCTTCACAAAACTACACGGCTCACTGATATTGATTGTGCCTCCCAAATCTTTGTGTTATCAATCGAGGCCCTGATTGTTATTTGATGGAAGCTAGTCATCGACCATTCTACTTCAGCCAGCGTGGTCCGAATATCCACAGGGTCAGATATTTGATTTGATTTATCATTGCCCATATTCACTAAGCATCTCATAGTACGAGTGCTGATCCAGGAACAGTTTAGCCTTTTAGATCATTATGAATAAGATTACATGGACGGGGAGACCTGATCCTAGATCAGCACTACTACTCTGAGATGCTTGATACATACAGGCCCTGATCTTAGGTCTTAAATTACAGACCACTTTACCTTGCATGCTCCACTAGGCTACTGCGGGGACATTTCATTGTGCAACGCAGCCAGAAGGGAGCGCTCTAAGCTTGGTGTTGATTGACATCCACTATACACACAGACACACAGACACACAGACACACAGACACACAGACACACAGACACACAGACAGACAGACAGACAGACAGACACAGACACACAGACACACAGACACACAGACACACAGACACACAGACACACAGACAGACAGACAGACACAGACACACAGACACACAGACACACAGACACACAGACACACAGACACCTCATATATAGCCACAGGGCAAACAGACACCAATTAGCCACTCTCTGTTTCCATCTTAGGAGCTAGAGGTGTGTGTGAGTGAGAGAGTGCGTGTGAGAGAGAGCTAGGCTCAGTTATAGAGAGGAATACTCCAGTACGCTAGGCCTAAGAGGATGAGTGAATGAATGCTCAGACAGGGCAGAGTGCAACATTTCAAAGTGTGTTTCAACATCTATGTTCCACATCATGCTTCCAGCGGATGTATTGGAAGTTGCCGAGTATGGATAACTAGTGCATGAATGTCAAGAAATAAGAGCTTCACACCCGTGATCACAACCGAAGAGAGATGGGCTTCACGCTCGTAGCTGTGGGTGGGTATTGTAGCTACATATGGCCTTGCTGCCAAATATGATTATGAATCAGAGTCCAGCGGGAAGAACGTGGCTGTGATGGTGCCACATTTATAATATATTTCTACCTTATTGAGGAATAATAACTACATAAAGAAACCTGTCAAATTATGTATGACTTAACATAAATTAAATATCATATTTGGAAGCAATATGATCAGTAGATTCTTTCGGTTCAGCTCATGTGCTATATTTGGACTAGTCTCCAATGCCAAAACTTCAAGATGCCCTATGGGTATGCTCTATGGGTAGAGGAGGAACGTTGGGTCGAGGAGGAACGTTGGGTCGAGGAGGAACGTTGGGTCGAGGAGGAACGTTGGGTCGAGGAGGAACGTTGGGTCGAGGAGGAACGTTGGGTCGAGGAGGAACGTTGGGTCGAGGAGGAGGAGGAACGTTGGGTCGAGGAGGAGGAGGAACGTTGGGTCGAGGAGGAGGAGGAACGTTGGGTCGAGGAGGAGGAGGAACGTTGGGTCGAGGAGGAGGAGGAACGTTGGGTCGAGGAGGAGGAGGAACGTTGGGTCGAGGAGGAGGAGGAACGTTGGGTCGAGGAGGAGGAGGAACGTTGGGTCGAGGAGGAGGAGGAACGTTGGGTCGAGGAGGAGGAGGAACGTTGGGTCGAGGAGGAGGAGGAACGTTGGGTCGAGGAGGAGGAGGAACGTTGGGTCGAGGAGGAGGAACGTTGGGTCGAGGAGGAGGAACGTTGGGTCGAGGAGGAGGAACGTTGGGTGGAGGAGGAGGAAGGAGGAGGAACGTTGGGTCGAGGAGGAGGAACGTTGGGTCGAGGAGGAGGAACGTTGGGTCGAGGAGGAGGAACGTTGGGTCGAGGAGGAGGAACGTTGGGTAGAGGAGGAGGAACGTTGGGTAGAGGAGGAGGAACGTTGGGTAGAGGAGGAGGAACGTTGGGTAGAGGAGGAGGAACGTTGGGTAGAGGAGGAGGAACGTTGGGTAGAGGGGAGAAGAAAGAGGGAGAAAGGACAAGGGAGGTGGAGGGAAGAAAGAGTGTGCAAGAATGAATGAAAACGAGCAAGTAAGAGGGAGAGAAAGAAACTATGCAACTGTCTAATGGTGAAGTCTCAAGGAGAAAGAGAGAGATAATGACAACCATAAACCATTAGGAACAGTATTTAAAGCAGTGGCTCTTCTCCAAGCCTAACGGCAGCCCTGCCCTGTCACGGTCTGCTACGACAGTCCACACCCTCCATTCATTCAGACAGAATATGCAGTCTGCTCACACACAAACACTACTTCATTCACACACTGTCATTCACACAGACGCACTTCATTCACACGTGTATGGATGTACACACACACACACGCACGCACACAAACTGAATCCAAACAGACATTCAACCCCTTCTCGGTCAGGAAACGGGACTGTGAGCGCGAAAACACATTTTTTTACAACCTGACATTATCTTTCCTAACACCGTGAGCACAGAAACACAGGGCTGCATATTATTTCACAACGTACAGCATCTTGGCAGAGAAGATTTTGAAATTCGGACCAGATTATACAGTGTCGTAAAAGATGCAGAGCTTGTGCTGCTGGTCAGCCCTGAAGCTGCATTGTCTGTGGAAAGAGTCACATGGGAGCTTTTTAGTGGAACTTGTGCGTGCAAACACATACGTTTGTGTGTCTGTACGCGACACCAAATGTGTACTTGATATGTGCGCATGTGTGATATGACACAAAGTGTGTATGTGTTCGAGTGTGTGTGCACGCACAGGGACACTGGCCAGCAGTTGTTAAGAGACGAAAGGTAGGCTGGGGTCGGATTACAGATGGAGAGACCAGAGTGTCTTCCTTTTACACTCAGTCTGCCTAACATCCTCACCTTTACATTCAGTCTGCCGAACATCCTCTCCTTTACATTGTCTGCCTAACATCCTCTCCTTTACATTGTCTACCTAACATCCTCTCCTTTACATTCAGTCTGATATAACATCCTCTCCTTTACATTGTCTGCCTAACATCCTCTCCTTTACATTGTCTGCCTAACATCCTCTCCTTTACATTGTCTGCCTAACATCCTCTCCTTTACATTGTCTGCCTAACATCCTCTCCTTTACATTGTCTGCCTAACATCCTCTCCTTTACATTGTCTGCCTAACATCCTCTCCTTTACATTGTCTGCCTAACATCCTCTCCTTTACATTGTCTGCCTAACATCCTCACCTTTACATTCAGTCTGCCTAACATCCTCACCTTTACATTCAGTCTGCCTAACATCCTCACCTTTACATTCAGTCTGCCTAACATCCTCACCTTTACATTCAGTCTGCCTAACATCCTCACCTTTACATTCAGTCTGCCTAACATCCTCTCCTTTACATTCAGTCTGCCTAACATCCTCTCCTTTACATTGTCTGCCTAACATCCTCTCCTTTACATTGTCTGCCTAACATCCTCTCCTTTACATTGTCTGCCTAACATCCTCTCCTTTACATTGTCTGCCTAACATCCTCTCCTTTACATTGTCTGCCTAACATCCTCACCTTTACATTCAGTCTGCCTAACATCCTCACCTTTACATTCAGTCTGCCTAACATCCTCACCTTTACATTCAGTCTGCCTAACATCCTCACCTTTACATTCAGTCTGCCTAACATCCTCACCTTTACATTCAGTCTGCCTAACATCCTCTCCTTTACATTGTCTGCCTAACATCCTCTCCTTTACATTGTCTGCCTAACATCCTCTCCTTTACATTGTCTGCCTAACATCCTCTCCTTTACATTGTCTGCCTAACATCCTCTCCTTTACATTGTCTGCCTAACATCCTCTCCTTTACATTGTCTGCCTAACATCCTCTCCTTTACATTGTCTGCCTAACATCCTCTCCTTTACATTGTCTGCCTAACATCCTCTCCTTTACATTGTCTGCCTAACATCCTCTCCTTTACATTGTCTGCCTAACATCCTCACCTTTACATTGTCTGCCTAACATCCTCTCCTTTACATTGTCTGCCTAACATCCTCACCTTTACATTGTCTGCCTAACATCCTCTCCTTTACATTGTCTGCCTAACATCCTCTCCTTTACATTGTCTGCCTAACATCCTCACCTTTACATTCAGTCTGCCTAACATCCTCACCTTTACATTGTCTGCCTAACATCCTCTCCTTTACATTGTCTGCCTAACATCCTCACCTTTACATTCAGTCTGCCTAACATCCTCACCTTTACATTCAGTCTGCCTAACATCCTCTCCTTTACATTGTCTGCCTAACATCCTCTCCTTTACATTGTCTGCCTAACATCCTCTCCTTTACATTGTCTGCCTAACATCCTCTCCTTTACATTGTCTGCCTAACATCCTCTCCTTTACATTGTCTGCCTAACATACTCTCCTTTACATTGTCTGCCTAACATCCTCACCTTTACATTCAGTCTGCCTAACATCCTCACCTTTACATTCAGTCTGCCTAACATCCTCACCTTTACATTCAGTCTGCCTAACATCCTCACCTTTACATTCAGTCTGCCTAACATCCTCACCTTTACATTCAGTCTGCCTAACATCCTCACCTTTACATTGTCTGCCTAACATCCTCTCCTTTACATTGTGTGCCTAACATCCTCTCCTTTACATTGTCTGCCTAACATCCTCTCCTTTACATTGTCTGCCTAACATCCTCTCCTTTACATTGTCTGCCTAACATCCTCTCCTTTACATTGTCTGCCTAACATCCTCTCCTTTACATTGTCTGCCTAACATCCTCACCTTTACATTGTCTGCCTAACATCCTCTCCTTTACATTGTCTGCCTAACATCCTCTCCTTTACATTGTCTGCCTAACATCCTCACCTTTACATTCAGTCTGCCTAACACCCTCACCTTTACATTGTCTGCCTAACATCCTCTCCTTTACATTGTCTGCCTAACATCCTCACCTTTACATTGTCTGCCTAACATCCTCACCTTTACATTGTCTGCCTAACATCCTCTCCTTTACATTGTCTGCCTAACATCCTCTCCTTTACATTGTCTGCCTAACATCCTCTCCTTTACATTGTCTGCCTAACATCCTCTCCTTTACATTGTCTGCCTAACATCCTCACCTTTACATTCAGTCTGCCTAACATCCTCACCTTTACATTCAGTCTGCCTAACATCCTCACCTTTACATTCAGTCTGCCTAACATCCTCACCTTTACATTCAGTCTGCCTAACATCCTCTCCTTTACATTGTCTGCCTAACATCCTCTCCTTTACATTGTCTGCCTAACATCCTCTCCTTTACATTGTCTGCCTAACATCCTCACCTTTACATTCAGTCTGCCTAACATCCTCTCCTTTACATTGTCTGCCTAACATCCTCTCCTTTACATTGTCTGCCTAACATCCTCTCCTTTACATTGTCTGCCTAACATCCTCTCCTTTACATTGTCTGCCTAACATCCTCTCCTTTACATTGTCTGCCTAACATCCTCTCCTTTACATTGTCTGCCTAACATCCTCACCTTTACATTGTCTGCCTAACATCCTCTCCTTTACATTGTCTGCCTAACATCCTCTCCTTTACATTGTCTGCCTAACATCCTCACCTTTACATTGTCTGCCTAACATCCTCTCCTTTACATTGTCTGCCTAACATCCTCACCTTTACATTCAGTCTGCCTAACATCCTCACCTTTACATTGTCTGCCTAACATCCTCTCCTTTACATTGTCTACCTAACATCCTCACCTTTACATTCAGTCTGCCTAACATCCTCTCCTTTACATTGTCTGCCTAACATCCTCTCCTTTACATTCAGTCTGCCTAACATCCTCTCCTTTACATTCAGTCTGCCTAACATCCTCTCCTTTACATTGTCTGCCTAACATCCTCTCCTTTACATTGTCTGCCTAACATCCTCTCCTTTACATTGTCTGCCTAACATCCTCTCCTTTACATTGTCTGCCTAACATCCTCACCTTTACATTCAGTCTGCCTAACATCCTCACCTTTACATTCAGTCTGCCTAACATCCTCTCCTTTACATTCAGTCTGCCTAACATCCTCACCTTTACATTCAGTCTGCCTAACATCCTCACCTTTACATTCAGTCTGCCTAACATCCTCACCTTTACATTCAGTCTGCCTAACATCCTCACCTTTACATTGTCTGCCTAACATCCTCTCCTTTACATTGTCTGCCTAACATCCTCTACTTTACATTGTCTGCCTAACATCCTCTCCTTTACATTGTCTGCCTAACATCCTCTCCTTTACATTGTCTGCCTAACATCCTCACCTTTACATTCAGTCTGCCTAACATCCTCACCTTTACATTCAGTCTGCCTAACATCCTCTCCTTTACATTCAGTCTGCCTAACATCCTCACCTTTACATTGTCTGCCTAACATCCTCTCCTTTACATTGTCTGCCTAACATCCTCTCCTTTACATTGTCTGCTTAACATCCTCTCCTTTACATTGTCTGCCTAACATCCTCTCCTTTACATTCAGTCTGCCTAACATGCTCACCTTTACATTCAGTCTGCCTAACATCCTCACCTTTACATTGTCTGCCTAACATCCTCTCCTTTACATTGTCTGCCTAACATCCTCTCCTTTACATTCAGTCTGCCTAACATCCTCACCTTTACATTGTCTGCCTAACATCCTCACCTTTACATTGTCTGCCTAACATCCTCTCCTTTACATTGTCTGCCTAACATCCTCTCCTTTACATTGTCTGCCTAACATCCTCTCCTTTACATTGTCTGCCTAACATCCTCTCCTTTACATTGTCTGCCTAACATCCTCTCCTTTACATTGTCTGCCTAACATCCTCTCCTTTACATTCAGTCTGATATAACATCCTCTCCTTTACATTCAGTCTGATATAACATCCTCTCCTTTACATTCAGTCTGATATAACATCCTCTCCTTTACATTCAGTCTGATATAACATCCTCTCCTTTACATTCAGTCTGATATAACATCCTCTCCTTTACATTCAGTCTGATATAACATCCTCTCTTTTTACATCTGCAGGGCTTTCACTAACATTGTCTGTCCATGGAAGTGGGTCTCACACACGATAAATGACCAGACAGGTTGATGCCCGCCTACTCTCTCTTACGACATTGAGTGGATTTTTCCAAGACCAAGACTGACAACTCCTCACACACACACACACACACACACACACACACACACACACACACACACACACACACACACACACACACACACATAATAGTCAAGATATTGTTCTGTAGAGAAAGGAGTTTGTGAATTGGTAGAGAGAGAAGGACAGAGTATACATGAAATAGCCTCTTCAATTAGCAGAGCTGCACTTGGCAGACACTGAGGGGCCATAAGGTCCCTATTATGGAGTGACTTTATCATACTGAAGGCCTCAGAGCAACACACACACATGGTCTTCACTCACATTGTCATTGCTGCCTTTGTTGTCCTCGTATTTCGTCTCTATATGAATGGAGAACTTGGGCAAGAAAGAACACTGCAAAACAAAGACAAAAATGTCTCAGGTGAGACACTTGAAAATGGTGGAAAAACAACAGCTTTCACCTGAAACTGGCGTTTAGTTTCAGAATGGTTTGTGTGGCAGAGACATTTAGTCTCGAGACTTCTTGTACCAATATCCCCACCAACCGATGCGTTTGGTTCTTTGTTCAGAAAAGGGGGAGATGAACGTATGCTCGTGTCTGAGTGGTCTGTGGGTGGTGTGCATGTACCCCCCCAAATGACTCACACACAGCCATTTTATTGCGCCCGAAACGGGCTCCGTCACTGTCAAAGCCATGTCTCCCCTCCACCCCCCTTTCCCCTCCATCCTCTCCTCCTCTCTATATTAAGCCATATGACTCAGTGTGGTGGCATTTATCACTTTCAGAGGATTTGAAAATGCCACAGCTCAAAGGCTTTAGAAGTTTCAGACATTATGTAACAGGTGGCAGACGGTCATCGGTCTTAAAACCTCCTCAGACATTAAAACACAGCGTCGGTAGAGTTTTATAAATGGGTTGAAACCAATGTTGGTTCTTAACACTTTCTGTCAACTAGTAGTGTATAAAGCACAATTTGTATGTATTATGGATCCCCAGCTTCTCCTCCTGGGTTACAGCAAAATCCAGGCAGTTGTACAATATTAAAAACACATTACATTTACAATCCGTCCATGTTGCTGCATTGAATGAGTCCGGACACCCCGCCCATTACTGGACTGCGGCGGCTCTCTTCACAGCTCTGTGACCAATCAAAAGGAAGAGATACTTACTGTGTACTCTAGAGAGGCAGGCGCAGGAGGGACGCGTGGAAGCGGAGAGGGGAGAAAACACAACACAGTTTAGGGCTTTTCAATGACGCGACAACACGGTAGCAACGCAGACAGGTTACGATGTGACACGAGAAACAACCCAGCTCACACATCCGGGGAAACGCTTGCTGAACCTTTTTCCACGGTCTTTTGAAGAAGCTTTTCTGGGAAATGATGCTGACCCGACGGTCTAATAACGTTACGAGAATAATAGTCGGACATGTGTTATTTCAAAACCAAATGGGAACCGGACAGAAATGTTGCCAGAATGTTCTCTCAGAACAATTTTTTTTTGGGGGGTCTGTGTGCACACTACAGTATAAGTAGCTAGCCTGGCCATGCTATGAGCTCAGTGCCACAGTAACTAGATTAGGTTGAGGTTAGCCCGGTGCATTTCCGCTAGGGTTACGGTCAATACGTGGTCAGAGTTCATTTCTGACCTAACACAAGCATTAGTGGTGCATGGAATGAATGGATCCTGGTTCTACAAGGAGACGTCGGTGTTGAGCGTGCGCTCACCTGTGATGGTGTAGGGGTAGTAGTTCCAGGCCTTCTCTGTTACGTAGAAGATGTTGGGCACCACTGCTCGAGCCCAGCTGGGCAATTTACTGTAGATAGATAGATAGAGAGAGAGGAGAAATGAAAAGCAAGAGAGGAGAAGAGATGGAGAGAGAGATGGAGAGAGGAGAAATGAAAAGCAAGAGAGGAGAAGAGATGGAGAGAGGATAAATGAAAAGCAAGAGAGGAGAAGAGATGGAGAGAGAGGATAAATGAAAAGCAAGAGAGGAGAAGAGATGGAGAGAGAGGAGAAATGAAAAGCAAGTGAGGAGAAGAGATGGAGAGTGAGGAGAAATGAAAAGCAAGAGAGGAGAAGAGATGGAGAGTGAGGAGAAATGAAAAGCAAGAGAGGAGAAGAGATGGAGAGTGAGGAGAAATGAAAAGCAAGAGAGGAGAAGAGATGGAGAGAGATGAGAGAGAGGAGAAATTAAAAGCAAGAGAGGAGAAGAGACGGAGAGAGAGATGAGAGAGAGGAGAAATGAAAAGCAAGAGAGGAGAAGAGATGGAGAGAGATGAGAGAGAGGAGAAATGAAAAGCAAGAGAGGAGAAGAGATGGAGAGTGAGGAGAAATGAAAAGCAAGAGAGGAGAAGAGATGGAGAGAGAGATGGAGAGAGGAGAAATGAAAAGCGAGAGGAGAAGAGATGGAGAGAGAGGAGAAATGAAAAGCAAGAGAGTAGAAGAGATGGAGAGTGAGGAGAAATGAAAAGCAAGAGAGGAGAAGAGATGGAGAGTGAGGAGAAATGAAAAGCAAGAGAGGAGAAGAGATGGAGAGAGAGGAGAAATGAAAAGCAAGAGAGGAGAAGAGATGGAGAGAGCGAGAGAAGGAGAGAGAGAGAGATGGAGAGAGGGGAAATGAAAAGCAAGAGAGAGAGATTGAGAGAGTGAGAGAAGGAGAGAGAGGAGAAATGAAAAGCGAGAGGAGAAGAGATGAGAGAGAGATGGAGAGAGTGAGAGAAGGAGAGAGGAGAAATGAAAAGCGAGAGGAGAGAGAGATGGAGAGAGCGAGAGAGAGATGGAGAGAGGAGAAATGAAAAGCGAGAGGAGAAGAGATGGAGAGAGCGAGAGATGGAGAAATGAAAAGCGAGAGCGAGAGATGGAGAGAGCGAGAGATGGAGAGAGCGAGAGATGGAGAGAGCGAGAGATGGGAGAGATGGAAGAGAAATGGAAGAGAGAGGAGAAATGAAAAGCAAGAGAGGAGAAGAGATGCATCATGTCTGATTAATTGGAGCCATCATCATTTCTAAAGTTGGAGTGGTTTCTCTTCCTTCCTTCCTTCCTTCTCAAGGTGAGTGGGCGTGTTACAAAAGAAGCTTGAAAATTAAACTAAGAACATTGAAAAAGATGACGAGAGACAGCAGCACTTACCAGAGCCGTCTACAGCCTCACGACACTGCCTCAACGAGTTTGCTTTTTCATTATTACAACGGTGAGGTTCGGTGGGAGAGGTTGAGCTCTCTTTTTCACGCAGATGCACCGAAACACACAAGCCTCGGCAGGAAAGGCTGAAGGGGACATATTCACTCAAAGGCTCTAGTGAGTGTCCACGTTGTGGCATAGAGATTGGTGTGTGTGTGTGTGTGTGTGTGTGTGTGTGTGTGTGTGTGTGTGTGTGTGTGTGTGAGAGAGAGTGCATGTCAGCCTCCAATCTCTAATAAAAGCTTTAGAAATTCAATTTTTCTTTGATCACACATCGATAGAGAAGTCAGCTACATGACGGAGTGCGTGGCGACAGCTGATATGAAGAGAAACAAAAACGCCAAAGGAATGTTGACAGGCCGACTATTCACAGCCTGTCCCCCAAAAGCAAATGACTGTCACTCCATCTGCTCATCGTCTCTCATTCTTCGTTTAAAACAGTCCCTCGTGCCCGTCCACACATTGGTACGTCACACTGCGCCCGCCAAGCTCTGAAAGCGGTGGTAAGGTATCGCTATCCCCACACATTTCCTACAGTATTTAAAGACTGGCAGGGAAACCAGTCATTTGCGCTTAAGTTCGGAAAGTGTGGACTAGGGTGTGTGTGTGTGTGTGCCCGCAAAGTAAACCCACTCATTTTATTCCATCACAAAATTAACTATCCGATTCAATGTGTAAATGAAGACCATCGAAATAATGAATTCCTAAATTCATGTTTAAAGTTAAGAGGTCATTCAAGCCAGAACAATAATCTAGCGAATCAGAAAGGTGATTGAGTGCTGGGGACCATGACGCAATGCTCACTGGCTTCAATTTCCTGCTTTCTTTGAAATGTTCGGGCCAATGAATTTCTATTAAATAAATCACATCTGTCCTGTTCTTGTTGTGATGCACGATACATAACTGGCCCGAAACTAAATGGTCTTCTATTCCATTTAGAATGTTCTTCTCATCTTCAAATAATTTTCCACGACATTTATGTTTTCCACGACATTTATGTTTTCCACGACATTTATGTTTTCCACGACATTTATGTTTTCCCGACAGAAAGGCCTTGGTTTGCACAGAGGGTTGAGAAGAGCTGGCGGATTCAGTGCGTCTAGGAGTAGTCTCTCCCTCCCACGTTCTCCTCTCTCTCTCCCTCCCACGTTCTCCTCTCTCCCTCTCCCTCTCCCTCCCCGTTCTCCTCTCTCCCTCTCCCTCCCACGTTCTCCTCTCTCTCTCCCTCCCCGTTCTCCTCTCTCCCTCCCTCCCACGTTCTCCTCTCTCCCTCTCCCTCCCACGTTCTCCTCTCTCCTCTCTCCCTCTCCTCTCTCCCTCCCCGTTCTCTCTCTCTCCCTCTCCCTCTCCCTCCCACGTTCTCCTCTCTCTCCCTCCCACGTTCTCCTCTCTCTCTTCCCTCCCCTCTCTCTCTCCTCTCCCTCCCACGTTCTCCTCTCTCTCCCTCTCCCTCCCACGTTCTCCCCTCTCTCCCTCTCCCTCCCTCCCACGTTCTCCTCTCTCTCTCCCTCCCACGTTCTCCTCTCTCTCTCTCCCTCCCACGTTCTCCTCTCTCTCTCTCCCTCCCACGTTCTCCCTCTCTCTCCCTCTCCCTCCCACGTTCTCTCTCTCTCCCTCTCCCTCCCACGTTCTCCTCTCTCCCTCCCACGTTCTCCTCTCTCCCTCTCCCTCCCACGTTCTCCTCTCTCCCTCTCCCTCTCACGTTCTCCTCTCTCCCTCTCCGTTCTCCCCTCCCTCCCGTTCTCCTCTCTCCCTCCCCGTTCTCCTCTCTCCCTCTCCCTCCCACGTTCTCCCTCTCTCCCCTCTCCCTCCCACGTTCTCCTCTCTCCCTCGTTCTCCCTCTCCCTCCCACGTTCTTCTCTCTCCCTCGTTCTCCTCTCTCCCTCTCACGTTCTCTCTCTCTCTCCCTCCCACGTTCTCCTCTCTCGTTCTCTCTCCCTCCACGTTCTCGTTCTCCTCTCTCCCTCTCCCTCCCACGTTCTCCTCTCTCTCCCTCTCCCTCCCACGTTCTCCTCTCTCCCTCTCCCTCTCTCCCTCCCCGTTCTCCTCTCTCCCTCCACATTCTCCTCACCCTCCCCGTTCTCCTCTCCCTCTCCCTCTCACATTCTCCTCTCTCCCTCTCCCTCTCACATTCTCCTCTCTCCCTCTCCCTCTCACATCTCTCTCCCTCTCCCTCTCATGTTCTCGTTCTCCCTCTCTCTCTCTCTCTCCCTCCCACGTTCTCCTCTCTCTCTCCCTCCCACGTTCTCCTCTCTCTCTCCCTCCCACGTTCTCCTCTCTCTCTCCCTCCCACGTTCTCTCCCTCTCTCTCTCTCCCTCCCTCTCCTCGTCCCTCTCCTCTCTCCCTCTCCCTCTCACGTTCTCCTCTCTCCCTCCCACGTTCTCCTCTCTCTCTCTCTCCCTCCCGTTCTCCTCTCTCTCCCTCTCCCTCCCACGTTCTCCTCTCTCCCTCTCCCTCCCACGTTCTCCTCTCTCCCTCTCCCTCTCACGTTCTCCTCTCTCCCTCTCCCTCTCACATTCTCCTCTCTCCCTCTCACATTCTCCTCTCTCCCTCTCCTCTCTCTCCTCTCCCTCTCACATTCTCCTCTCTCCCTCTCATTCTCCATTCTCCTCTCTCCCTCTCCCTCTCACATTCTCCTCTCTCCCTCTCACATTCTCGTTCTCCCTCCATTCTCCTCTCTCCCTCCCATTCGTTCTCCCACGTTCTCTCTCTCTCCCTCCCACGTTCTCCCTCTCTCTCTCCCTCCCACGTTCTCCCCTCTCTCTCCCTCCCACGTTCTCCTCTCTCTCTCCCTCCCACGTTCTCCTCTCTCTCTCTCTCCCTCCCACGTTCTCCTCTCTCCCTCCCACGTTCTCCTCTCTCCCTCTCCCTCCCACGTTCTCCTCTCTCCCTCTCCCTCCCACGTTCTCCTCTCTCTCTCTCCCTCTCACATTCTCCTCTCTCCCTCTCCCTCTCACATTCTCCTCTCTCCCTCTCCCTCTCACATTCTCCTCCTCTCTCCCTCCCACGTTCTCCTCTCTCTCTCCCTCCCACGTTCTCCTCTCTCTCCTCTCCCTCCCACGTTCTCCTCTCTCTCTCTCCCTCCCACGTTCTCCTCTCTCTCTCTCCCTCCCACGTTCTCCTCTCTCCCTCTCCCTCCCACGTTCTCCTCTCTCTCTCTCCCTCCCCGTTCTCCTCTCTCTCTCTCCCTCCCACATTCTCCTCTCTCTCTCTCCCTCCCCCTCCCACTCTTCCCTCCCACATTCTCTCTCCTCTCCCTCCCACGTTCTCCTCTCTCCCTCTCCCTCCCACGTTCTCCTCTCTCCCTCTCTCCTCTCCCTCACGTTCTCCTCTCTCTCTCCCTCCCACGTTCGTTCTCCTCTCTCCCTCTCCCTCCCGTTCTCCCCGTTCTCCTCTCCCTCTCCCTCCCACGTTCTCTCCTCTCCTCCCTCCCACGTCTCTCCTCTCTCTCTCTCTCCCTCCCACGTTCTCTCTCTCTCTCTCCCTCCCACGTTCTCCTCTCTCTCTCTCCCTCCCACGTTCTCCTCTCTCCCTCTCCCTCCCATGTTCTCCTCTCTCTCTCTCCCTCCCTCCTTACATAAGGCAGACACCTGGTTCACTAAGCCTGAGATGGATGTTTATGGAGAGGTTGCACTTGTAGTAGTCAACATGGACACACACACACACACACACACACGGCTGAAAGGCACCCATCTGCTGTCAAGAACTAGAGCAGCGGGGAGTGTGTTTAAGAGGTGGTAGGGGCTTAGGTAACTGCAGCCGTGGTTGCACAATGAGTGGCGAGTTAACATATGCACACACACACACACACTGTCCCTGCTGTTGCTCAACCTCACTAGTTAATTCCCTCATCGTCATACTGCGTCCTCTGATGTACTGTGTCACCATTAAGACAGTACTTCACGTGTTCACCTCTTCTCTTACAATAATGAACAGTGACGGTTTTCCTCCTGGGAGTTGGGTAGTGCCAAATTGTTATGATCGTAATACTGTAGTCTATAGCCAGGCCTTATTCAAACTGTACGTGATGTATTCCCATGACAGATTCAAGCGGGACGGACTGTCATAAGACCTGACCCAAGGATGTGTCGTTTTGAAGAAACGTCTCCTTCTGAATATGCATGTCTCTCTCTCTTGCTCTCCCTCCCCTCCGTGTCCCTCTGTTCCCCTCCTTCCCCCGGTCTCTCCCTCTCTCTCTCCTGTGTCCTTCTGTTCCGCTCCTACCCCCGGTCTCTCTCTCCCCCTCTGTTCCCCTCCTTCCCCCGCTCTCTCTCCTCTGTGTCCCTTTGTTCCCCTCCTTCCCCCGCTCGCTCTCCTCTGTGTCCCTCTGTTCCCCTGGTCTCTCCCTCTCTCTCCTGTGTCCCTCTGTTCCCCTCCTTCCCCCGGTCTCTCTCTCTCTCTCTCCTGTGTCCCTTTGTTCCCCTCCTTCCCCCGCTCTCTCTCCTGTGTCCCTTTGTTCCCCTCCTTCCCCCGCTCTCTCTCCTGTGTCCCTCTGTTCCCCTCCTTCCCCGGTCTCTCTCTCTCCTGTGTCCCTCTGTTCCTCCCTCCTGTGTCCCTTTGTTCCCCTCCCCCCGGTCTCTCTCTCTCCTGTGTCCCTCTGTTCCCCTCCTTCCCCCGGTCTCTCTCTCTCTCTCCTGTGTCCCTCTGTTCCCCTCCTTCCCCCGGTCTCTCTCCTCTCTCTCTCTCCTGTGTCCCTCGGTTCCCCTCCTTCCCCCTCTCTCTCTCTCTCTCTCTCTCCCGTGTCCCTTTGTTCCCCTCCTTCCCCCGCCCTCTCCTGTGTCCCTCTGTTCCCCTCCTTCCCCCCGGTCTCTCTCTCTCCTGTGTCCCTCTGTTCCCCTCCTTCCCCCGCTCTCTCTCTCCCCCGTGTCCCTCTGTTCCCCTCCTTCCCCCGCTCGCTCTCTCTCCCCCGTGTCCCTCTGTTCCCCTCCTTCCCCCGCTCACTCTCTCTCTCCCGTGTCCCTTTGTTCCCCTCCTTCCCCCGCTCTCTCTCTCTCCTGTGTCCCTCTGTTCCCCTCCTTCCCCGGTCTCTCTCTCTCCTGTGTCCCTCTGTTCCCCTCCTTCCCCCGGTCTCTCTCTCCCCTGTGTCCTCCTGTTCCCCCCCCTTCCCCGGTCTCTCTCTCTCCTGTGTCCCTCTGTTCCCCTCCTCCCCCCCTCTCCTGTGTCCCCTGTTCCCTCCGTTCCCTCTGTTCCCCTCCTTCCCTCGGTCTCTCTCCTGTGTCCCTTGTTCCCCTCCTTCCCCCGGTCTCTCTCTCGTGTCCCTCTGTTCCCCTCCTTCCCCCACTCTCTCCTGTGTCCCTCTGTTCCCCTCCTTCCCCCAGGCTCTCTCTCTCTCTCTTTGTTCCCCTCCTTCACTCTCTAGGATGAGCTGTACAGCAGGGCAGACCCTGCTGACTCAGCACCTTTAGGTCCCGGGCATCCTGACCGCTGACACAGGTATTTGCGATGAAATCTAGCTCTCTCTGTCCGTAGATCTTGCACTTAGGAAGTTTCTGTCCTTGGATGCTCAGCGATGCGCTGGGAAGGTCACACACACACGCACGCACACACACACGCACACGCACGCACGGCTGAGAGCCAAGAAGTGAAGGGGGAGTATTGTGTGTTGCACAGCTGTGAGGGCTAAGTAACTCGGGGCAACGCGACAGCAGCAGTCTGCCATGCGAAGCCTCGAGTGTGTAGGAACAACACTGTCGGCGTTCCAAATGGCACCCTATTCCCTACATAGTGCCCTAAACCTATAGATGATGATGATGGATATTTTCAGTAGAGGAGCAGCCCCCCCGCGTCTTGTTTTGGCGTACAACCCTTGACCACAGATCTCAGATTGTACCTTTAATGCGGGTGGATGACGGTCGCTCACCTGTTGAGGTAGACACGCTTCTCCGTGAACTGACCCCGACCGTGGGCGGGGTCATCAAACGGTTCATTCTGGACCACCTCCACCCCTTCGCCGCGGTCACTCTGCTCATGGCTGTGTTTGCTGATCATATATAGCTGACCAATCCTGTACTGGAGAGAACAGAGGGAGACAATGTTTAGGGTGCGACCGCCAACATGAACACACTCCGTTTAACAAAAGGAATTTAATACAGCTGATCCGAGTCCTGTAAAAAGGGCGGAAACTGAGAGGTGGACCCGGCCGTGAGGTGAACATTAACAGGTGTGACTAGGAAGGACACGCGTGGATTCTAAAACAGTGCCTTCGGAAAGTATTCACACCCCCTGGGCTTTTTCTACATTTCGTTGTGTTGCGAAGTGGGATTCAAATGGGTTGAATTGTCATTTCTTTGTCAAAGATCTACACAACATATTGTGTAAATGTCAGAAAACAAAAATAAACACAAATTTAAATAAACATTTCATTACTTTTTTCTTCTTCTTCTCTCTATTATGTTATTGACTGTATGTTTGTTTATGTGTAACTCTGTGTTGTTGTTTGTGTCGCACTGCTTTGCTTTATCTCGGCCAGGTCGCAGTTGTAAATGAGAACTTGTTCTCAACTGGCCTACCTGGTTAAATAATAATAATAATTTGTTAATTAGATAAGTATTCAACCCCGAGTCAACACATGTGAGAATCACCTTTGGCAGCCATAACAGTGGTATCTGCGAGAGCTTTGCAAACCTGGATTGTACAATATTTGCCCATCTTTTTTTTTTTTTTAAGTATTCAAGCTCTGTTAAGTTGGCCGTTGATCATTTCTAAACACCCATTTTCATGTCTTGCCATTGATTTTCAAGCCGACTTAAGTCAAAACTGTATCCAGGCCACTCAAAAATTCTTGGCAAGTAACTCGTGTATATTTGGCCTTGCGTTTTGGGTTATCGTCCTGCTGAAAAGTGGATTTGTCTGGAGGAAACAGAGAGGGGGACCAGACCAGAGAAGGGTTAGGCTTTATGCCAGCAGCATGAACATGTACAGCAACAGAATAAAACAAATAAGAGAGAGTTCAACCGACAACCACGCAGCAATGTAAACGGAAACCACGCAGCAATGTAAACGGAAACCACGCAGCAATGTAAACGGAAACCACGCAGCAATGTAAACGGAAACCACGCAGCAATGTAAACGGAAACCACGCAGCAATGTAAACGGAAACCACGCAGCAATGTAAACGGAAACCACGCAGCAATGTAAACGGAAACCACGCAGCAATGTAAACGGAAACCACGCAGCAATGTAAACGGAAACCACGCAGCAATGTAAACGGAAACCACGCAGCAATGTAAACGGAAACCACGCAGCAATGTAAACGGAAACCACGCAGCAATGTAAACGGAAACCACGCAGCAATGTAAACGGAAACCACGCAGCAATGTAAACGGAAAACGGAAACCACGCAGCAATGTAAACGGAAACCACGCAGCAATGTAAACGGAAACCACGCAGCAATGTAAACGGAAACCACGCAGCAATGTAAACGGAAACCACGCAGCAATGTAAACGGAAACCACGCAGCAATGTAAACGGAAACCACGCAGCAATGTAAACGGAAACCACGCAGCAATGTAAACGGAAACCACGCAGCAATGTAAACGGAAAAACCACGCAGCAATGTAAACGGAAACCACGCAGCAATGTAAACGGAAACCACGCAGCAATGTAAACGGAAACCACGCAGCAATGTAAACGGAAACCACGCAGCAATGTAAACGGAAACCACGCAGCAATGTAAACGGAAACCACGCAGCAATGTAAACGGAAAACCAACGAAACCAGCAATGTAAACGGAAACCACGCAGCAATGTAAACGGAAACCACGCAGCAATGTAAACGGAAACCACGCAGCAATGTAAACGGAAACCACGCAGCAATGTAAACGGAAACCACGCAGCAATGTAAACGGAAACCACGCAGCAATGTGGAAACCACACAGCAATGTAAACGGAAACCACGCAGCAATGTAAACGGAAACCACGCAGCAATGTAAACGGGAAACCACGCAGCAATGTAAACGGAAACCACGCAGCAATGTAAACGGAAACCACGCAGCAATGTAAACGGAAACCACGCAGCAATGTAAACGGAAACCACGCAGCAATGTAAACGGAAACCACGCAGCAATGTAAACGGAAAAACAGCAATGTAAACCACACAGCAATGTAAACGGAAACCACGCAGCAATGTAAACGGAAACCACGCAGCAATGTAAACGGAAACCACGCAGCAATGTAAACGGAAACCACGCAGCAATGTAAACGGAAACCACGCAGCAATGTAAACGGAAACCACGCAGCAATGTAAACGGAAACCACGCAGCAATGTAAACGGAAAACACCAGATAAATGACGGTTTCTGTTTTTGTGAGCTTTAAAAATGTTTTTTATTTAAAAAAAATAAGAATTAAAATCGGTCACAAATGCTTTATTAAAACAGTTGAGTTTGAGGTAGATTTCATTTCACCCTTCAGGATGTCAACCACCAACACTTTGAAGTCATTGTTTTCAGGGCTCTTGCCCTTTCCTTTGAAGGCGACTAGAAAGACCACCAGTGAAGTGCTTCTGAGACTTCCTGACCAATCTATTGAGGCTTTAATAATTCAGGGTTAATCCACAAAGACTGGCTTTTGATCAGAGCTGCTGTCCCAGAGCAAGAGACAAAGGATGGAAAGAGAAGAGGTGGGAGGGGGTAGGGAGAGAGAGGAAAGGACAGCGAGAGAGATGGAGAGGAGGGTGGGGCTGGGAAAGGAGTGGAAAGATAGAGGGGGCAGAGAGGTTGGGAGAAGAGGGAAGGCATTAGAAAGACAAAAGGGGAACGATAAAGATGGGAAGAGGATTGAGAAAAAGAGCCGGCAGAGAGAGAGAGGATGAATGTGGAACCAGGATTGGCAGAGAGAGGGGATGAATGAGGAACCAAGATTGACAGAGAGAGGGGATGAATGAGGAACCAGGATTGACAGAGAGAGGGGATGAATGAGGAACCAGGATTGGCAGAGAGATAGAGAGAGAGAGGATGAATGAGGAACCAGGATTGGCAGAGAGATAGAGAGAGAGAGAGGATGAATGAAGAACCAGGATTGGCAGAGAGAGAGGATGAATGAAGAACCAGGATTGGCAGAGAGAGAGAGAGAGGATGAATGAAGAACCAGGATGGGCAGAGAGAGAGAGAGAGAGAGAGAGAGAGAGAATGATAAATGGAGGGAAAGAGAGAAGTCATTCAGGAGAGCGAGGGAGAAGCTGGAGAGCGGCAGCACGAGAAAAAGTGTAGGAGAGGTAGAGGACATGCTGAGATGATTCTGAACGACGCTAATCCTCTTATCCCTAGCCAGCTGAGAACAAGTGAAGCCCTCCACTCATCCCCTGCTGAGTCACTCCTCTACCGCATCCCCCTCTCCACTCATCCCCTGCTGAGTCACTCCTCTACCGCATCCCCCTCTCCACTCATCCTCCACGCATGACCTGCCAGGCTGCTGCTCAGTAAAGCGTTGGGGAAGAGGAGAGGAGGAAGAGGGCAAAAGGGAAGAGGAGACGGGGATTGCAGTGGAAGAGGGGGTTGAGGTTTCTAACTTTTCCATCAGCCTTGGCGCTTAAGGTGTTGAGGAAGCTGAAGATTGACCCCAAAAGCCCAAAATGGTGTCAAAGATTACCAAGGCTCCTCGAGTGTCACAGTTTTCAGGATGCATAGGCAGCACGCACGCACACACACACACACACACACACACACACACACACACACACACTGCCCAACAGCAATCGTCTGAAAGTTTGTCACATTGCAGTAGAAGCCACTTTGTCCGGCTCCTTAAACTACAACCACTTCCCACCCTCCGTTCCGTGACCTCCACGGTCAGCTGGTTTCTCCTTTAACCTTGCAAAGATTGGAGACTGCACCGAAATGACTCCCTCCAATCCTCACCAGCCGGAACCCAAGGTCACCCAGGGGCTATGGAGAGTGAGCTTGAGTCAGAAATGGATGCCTCAGCACAAAAGTGCACTCAGGAACCACCTACAGTAGCACATTGCTGCACATTGCAGCCCGAGACGCAATCAATTATGAAGACCGGTGTCGCCCGCGTGGGTGAGACATGTCACAGACAGGGTGGATGGGGGACACTGCCATGTCATGTCATCACCCAAGGCCAGGAGTAGGAAAGCAGTCCTGGCTGGATGTCTAACAGGAACACAGAGAATCCTCGGAGAGGAAGTCCATCTTAATGAGTGGATTGACACACTCGTGTGGCTTTAGCTCAATCCCCTCTTTCTTGCCGATTTAAAGTTAGAGTTTATTCCATAACGTGGAGCAAAGTGAAAGCGGTCTTTTTCTACACGCAATACGACGCACACAAGCATCATGGGAGTCCTCTGAAGGGAACCCATTACCGGGCTGGAAAAATTGCAAAAAAGTGAATAGGGGGTAAAATGTGCCACAAATAACGTGCCCAAACATGGGTAAAAAAATGTTTATACAATCCCTGATCTCTCTCAGATACAAGACAGACACTTCAAAACCTTATTCCTTATGATTTATTTTTGGAATGTCTGTTTTTGCCATGTACAAAAATGTGCTATATTTGATGCGCTTCTATGGGCTATAGTAGTAAAGGGCAAATTAAATTTCATCAAATATATATATTTTTTTTATAGCTTCAGGGCCTTAACATTCAAAATCAAATGGATAAATTATTCCTTTTTAACATTTTTATTTTAGTCAGTTAAGAACAAATTCTTATTTTCAATGACGGCCTAGGAACAGTGGGTTAACTGCCTGTTCAGGGGCAGAACGACAGATTTTTACCTTGTCAGCTCGGGGATTTTAACTGAATTTTATGATTATCTTAAAACAATTCCATATATAAACTTAGTATATATTGCAATCTAAGGGGCTTAGACCTTCAGGAGTTTGGGCGACTGACTTCATATGGCCCAAACTGGAGAAGTACAGTAGGAAAAGTGGGTAGGGCCTACAGTGAACACCATTCAGGTATGTGGACACCAGCTTGTTGAACATCTAATTCCGAAATAATGGGCATTAATATAGAGTTGGTCCCTCCTTTGCTACTGTAACAGGTTCCACTTGATTTTTGAACATTGCTGTGGGGACTTGCTTCCATTCAGCCACAAGAACATTAGTGTGGTCGGGCACTGATTTTGGGTTATTCAGCCTGGCTTGCAGTCGGCGTTCGATGGGGTTGAGGTCAGGGCTCTGTATAGGCCAGTCAAGTTCTTCCACATCAATCTCGACAAACCATTTCTGTATGCACAGACCATTATTCCTCCAAGCTTTACAGTTGGCACTATTCATTGGGGCAGGCAGCATTCTCATGGCATCCGCCAAACCCAGATTCGTCCATCGGACTGCCAGATGGTGAAGCGTGATTCATCACGCCAGAGACAGGTTTCCACTGGCGACATGCTTTACACCACTCCAGCCGATGCTTGGCATTGCGCATGGTGATCTTAGGCTTGTGTGTGGCTGCTCGGCCATGGAAACCCATTTCATGAAGCTTCCGACGAACAGTTCTTGAATTGACGTTGCTTCCAGGCAGTTTGGAACTCAGTCGTGAGGACAGATCATCTTGACACGCTACACACCTCAGCGGTCCCGTTCCGTGAGCTTTTGTGGCTTTACCACTTCGAAGATGAGCCATTGTTCCACTTCACAATAACAACACTTACAGTTGACTAGGGCAGCTCTAGCAGGGCTGTCACTGGACTCTTCAGTAAGGCCATTCTACTGCCAATGTCAGTCTAATGAGATTGCATGGCTGTGTGCTCGATTTTATACGTCTGTCAGCGACAGGTGTGGCTGGAATACACTCATTTGAAGGTTGCCCACATACTTTTGTATATACAAAAGTACCATAGCCCCACAAAAATACTAACCTCTCCTGTTATTGTAATGGTGAGGACGGCATGTCTTGAAGGTATGATATTTGTGCGTCTAACTTTCTCACTCATCATTATTCACGATTCATTCAGGATTATCCGTAATCATGTGTTTAGAAGAGTTTATTTATCATAAAAGTGATTTCAAAATGACAATACATTATTTACCATTCATTTCCTCTATCCGGCACAAAATAATCTGTAATGCAACAAAACAAAACAGAAAACGCACCCAAAAAGTTCGTAGAGATACAAGCTTGATGTAGTCATTGTGTGCTATGAATATGGGACCCAATACTTAACTTTGTACTACTTTAAATACAAAAACATTTCTGACTTTGTCCCAATACATTTGGTTTCCTAAAATGGGGGGGGACTATGTACAAAAAGTGCTGTAATTTCGAAACGGTTCATCTGATATGGATGGAAATACGCCTCAAATTAAAGTTCACAACAAAACATATTTCATTAAACTGTTGACAGCCCCTCTCACTGTGTTCTCAAGAAAGGAATGAAGGAGAGAGGGGAGGATATGGAAACGCATGGTAATGAGATATTCTGTAGCTAAAAAGGTAATGTGTCAGCCTATTAATTATGAGAATATAATGCGCTATTACCAAGGCTTTTCAAAATCAAATACAAATTCACTATACTTGTAGGCGAACTACGTAAGCCGCCCTGCACAATCAGTGAACCAACAGCATCGCCTAGACCTCTCCGTTTTCTCCCAGACTCACAGATAAAAGGTTTGGAGCTTAGCATAAGGTAACCAGTCCATCCATGTGCAGCTCATCCTAGAGAGTGAAGGAGAGAGAGAGAGACCAGGGGAAGGAGGGACACACACAGAGAGAGAGAGAGAGAGAGAGAGAGAGAGACAGAGAGACAGAGAGAGAGAAAGAGAGAGAGAGACAGAGACAGAGACAGAGACAGAGAGAGAGAGAGAGACAGAGAGAGAGAGACAGAGAGAGACCGGGGGAAGGAGGGGAACAGAGGAGAGAGAGAGAGAGAGGGTTAACCAGGTAACCAGTCCAGTCCATGTGCAGGAGCACTGGTTGGTTGGCCCAATTGAGGTAGTATGTACATGAATGTATAGTTAAAGTGACTATGCATATATGATAAACAGAGTAGCAGCAATGTAAAAAGAGGGGTTGGGGAGGGGCACACAATGCAAATAGTCTGGGTAGCCATTTGATTACCTGTTCAGGAGTCTTATGGCTTGGGGGTAAAAACTGTTGAGAAGCCTTTTTGTCCTAGACTTGGCACTCCGGTACCGCTTGCCATGCGGTAGTAGAGAGAACACTACGACTGGGATGGCTGGGGTCTTTGACAATTTTTAGGGCCTTCCTCTGACACCGCCTGGTATAGAGGTCCTGGTTGAGAGGAAGCTTGGCCCCAGTGATGTACTGGACCGTATGCACTACTCTCTGTAGTGCCTTGCAGTCAGAGGCCGAGCAGTTGCCGTACCAGGCAGTGACGCAACCGATCATTATTTCAATTCCGTTTTTTGGGGGAGCTTGTGCTTATATACAGACCTATGCGTATGCGTAAGCTCTAATATGTACGTGGATATTTTGAATGAATCATTACCTTCGAAAGCGCTGTCCATTTCATTGTGTTAGGCTTTGAAACAACGTCCACAACGACCATGTTTCCCACTCAGTTCAACCTGTTGAACTTCTTTCTTCAAATTGATCAATCACAGTGAGGTGAGCTTTAAAAGCACATTCTGTTCTGACGATACTTACTTGATGTGATTTTCCATTTCACTTGCATTGACGTCAGAGTGGCTCGAAGGACAAAAGAGCCTCGAGTGCCAGGCCATTAGCGACCTGATGATCATTAGCAAGTTGGGTACTGCCAACATATGTCCAGAGTGCATAAGAGGAGAAAACCGGGACTCAACGGTCATGTGGAATTTTACTACAGTCAGGGACTCATGATGACTGCCAGTGTGGTGGCAATATGGTCACCGCAAACAGCCCGAGTGACAACCTTTGTTGACGAGAGGCAGCAGTCTCAAAATACAGAGAGAGCGAGAATACAGTATCTTGTATCGGTTGAATGAGCCATTGTCCATGTTCTCATTTGAAACAGTGATGAGGGGCAGGGGATCAATGTTGAACCAGAGGAGGCTGGTGGGAGAGATATAGTAGGACAGGCTGGAATGGAATAGACGGAAAGGTGTCAAAAACGTAAGACACATGGCTTCCGTATGTTTGATGCCCGTCCTGCGATATCTCCGCCCACCAGCCACCACTGGTTGGAAGGATTAACTGAGAAAAGCAGTGGTGTTCGCGGCTAGTTGGAAATGTTTGCAGGACAAACAACGCTTGGCACTGATCGCTTGAAGATCGTCTTTCGGTCTGTAACTAAAAATGGAGCGCCTCAACAGTCCACAGAATTTTGCTTTAAAACATATGCTACTTGATCAAACCCACATAATCCAGGATGTGTCCCAAATCCCTATGGTGTACCCCTATGGGCCCTGGTCACAAGTAGTACACTATATAGGGAATAGGTTGCCATTTGGAACACACACCCCTAGTTTCTTTGGCATCTGTGCAAGTCTTAGAGGAGATGTGAAGAATAAAGATGAATCAAAAGAAGAGGCCCAACCAACAACCCTGGCCTGCTTATGCAGTTTGCCTGATGACAATGCAACTGACAGCACTGGCCCTGTTAGTCTCGGTCACTGAACAACAGCTTCATCAATACGGCTACAGATTAGAATGCTGCTGCTCGGTCAATACCATGGATTCAAAAAAACAACCAGGCTTTGGCAATACCTTTATACCAAGGTATGATCTAGGCCAAGATAGTGTTACACTAGACGTTATGTTCAGGGTGACCTGACCAGGATACACTATGGGATCGGGTTGTGGAGTATGACGTTAGCCTGCGGGCTAAAGACTAACCAGGAGTGTTCCTGACAATGTGACTTGACCAGAAAAAGCTGCCCGGTCGTGTGGCCTACACTACTTCTCAGACAATCACAGCCCGAGTGGCCAGAGATATGAATAAACAAAAGCGGCATTTTCCCCTTCAAAATTTCCCCACGGGGACAATAAAGTCAGTAAGTAAGTATAAAGCCGCAACAATCGATGGTGGCTAGTATCAGAATTCCCCTGGTGAGTATGTACGGTCGATGCGGCACGCTTCGCCCAGGAAGCGATTTATGCTGAGCCCGGAGGCAGACAAAGTGGTGCATATATCATTGTACAAGCCTTCGCCTGGGTAGGAGAGAGGGAAGTGAGAGGCTGGGGACGATAAAAGAGGGAGGGGAGAGTGGAGGAATCCTACCCGGAGATTATCTCCACCCGTTATTCTATTTGGACGTTGCTCATCAAACACACCGGGCCTCCAGCTCTTAAAGCTTCTTCACAAATAGACGCGCTAAAAGCGGTAGCCGGCGAGCGCAAGCTGCATTGTTTTTAATTGGGTGTGGAAACGGACGCTTGGCCCAGAGCCAAACGCTTCTTCTTCCCCCGTTTCTGAACATCTAATGGAAAAAAAAGTAAACGCAGACCGATTCATTTTGGGCCTCGAGATGAACGGAAGACTTGGTGCATTAATATGTTTAAACACCACAACAGCTGTAAGGCACACTTGTGATGCATCTAGAATAGGCTACACAAGAAGGCTATAAAGAGTTGCTGGTGTCATTGTTGACATGGCAAATAATGTTGCAAAAGATGGCGTCTTACAGTTGCTGAATACTAATGAATTTTTTTTATAAAAAAAAAAACTACATTTGTATCCGTCTCTGTGTATATTGCCGAAAGTCACGGAAAGCACTGAAAGACTAGCCTACAAAGTAGGCGATCAGTGAACCCTCTTCCCACTAACCCAATTATGCAACGCCGCCTACACCTCTAGTCTTTGCCCCTCTGGATCACGCTAACGCTAATTGCTACGCTAATTGCGCTGTTCCACCTCGTGAACCAGATGAGTGTCGACCACCAAGGAGCTCCATAGCAACCCTGGGAAGAATCCATTACCGCGACCACTACGCCCTGGCTGGTAGCAAAAAAAATACACGCTCCCAACCAGAGAATGGCTTAGACAAAAGAGAGAGAATGTCAACAAAAAAAATCCCTCCCCTGCCCCAAAGGCAGACTGTTAATATGAATTCGTGCCTTACTCATTTCTGTTTCCCCATTTCTCAAGTTCTCTCATCTCCGCTACGGCTTGAACTGGTCTCTGTCGGCAGAGCAGGAGAGACAAGAGTGAGAGGAAGGACATTCCTGGTGCAGCGTACAGTCCAAAAGGTAGGCATCAGAACCAGTTCAATCCCTGTTCAATCCCTTCTCTTTCAGAGTAGTCTAATACTGCCAAGAGGTCATCTGCAAACAATGTATGGCTCATTTTATTCTCCATGGGCATCTTAAACCCCCCTCCAATAGACAACAATGAGACCTGCCAACAATTAAACTGATGGATTAGCTAAACCTTAAATGGGAGACACCATAAGAGGAGGAGAAGGGCTACATGATTAGATCAGATTGCCTGTAACAGCCTTCCTCCACTGAAAAAAAGAAGGCATGGTGAGTATATAGCTGGCTCATAATACCGGCCTGATCGAGATCTGTTCTCAGCTCCCACTGCAGAGGGGGCGACAGTGGCAGAGCACACACACATCTATACACTCTCACAGGTTGGAACAATACACACACATCTATACACTCACAGGTTGGAACAGTACACCCCCCCGCCCAACACACACACACACACATCTATACACTCTCACAGGTTGGAACAACACACACACACACATCTATACACTCACAGGTTGGAACAGTACACCCCCCGCCCAACACACACATCTATACACTCTCACAGGTTGGAACAGTACACACAAACCCCCAACACACACACACATCTATATACACTCTCACAGGTTGGAACAATACACACAACCCCCCCAACACACACACACACACACACACACACACACACACACACATCTATACACTCACAGGTTGGAACAGTACACCCCCGCCCAACACACACACACACACATCTATACACTCTCACAGGTTGGAGCAATAACACACAAGTACACACACACCCACACACACACACACACACTACACACACACACAGGTTGGAACAGTACACCCCCCCCAACACACACACTCACATCTATACACTCTCACAGGTTGGAACAGTACACCCAACCCCCCAACACACACACACACACACTTCTATACACTCTCACAGGTTGGAACAGTACACACAAGCATCCCCCCCAACACACACACACACACTCCCCCTCAATACATACGCTATGTATCATGCTGACCACAGAGATCATCACGCCGTTGAACCGGCGTGGCTTGCTGCATCGAATACCCATTAATCCCTGTGGAGAATGCCTGGCGAGGATTACACTGATGGTCCCCTTACGACATGCAATACAGTAACCCCCCTCCACCCTCCGCTTCCAGATACTGCTGTCTCAGCTATGGCGCCATCACTCCCTCGCAGCCTCATTCAGTCAGCTGGGAAATATATTCCAATGATGTGCACATTTAATCAATTGTGCAGCGCGCAGGGGTACTGCTCTCTCAAGATAAAATTATCCCTGTGTGCTTCTGAGTCAATAGGTGCAGGGGGATCAATTAGTGTATGTGTGCGCGCACGCATATGTGTAAATCAGGGTATCATCAGTGTGATAACATGGTCAGTAGGGAGGGGGCTATGAGCCAGATGAATGCTTGATTAAGTCTGTGGGGAAGGGAGTGAGTGTGTGAGAGTGAGAAGTACAGCATTTCCCTTTTCTCGTGTACTCAATATAGCTGCAATGAGAGTCGTTCTCAATGGCGGTTGTTCTGCCCTGTTCCTCTCATCTCAGACACAATGCACACATCCCATGAGCCTCAGCACAGACACAGTGACAGGACCAGATTAGGGCCTCAGCCAGCAGCTCACGTAACACTTCCACCACTGGCCTGCCTGCTCCTCTCTCTAAGAGAGATGAGAGAGAGAGAGAGGACAGAGAGAAAGAGAGAAATGATAATTGGTCTATGATGAATGCAAACACAGAGAAACCAATATAAATTATTAAAATTGGGTTTTGAATATCCTTTTGGTCTCTGTTTCGGAAGCAAAAGCAGCCATTAGCATACAACATAACGAGTTGCTTTTATCCAAAGCTGCTCAGCTAGCATATCCAATAGAAAGTAATGGCACACATGAGAATCAAACCTACAACCCTGGTGTTGCAAGAGTACAACCCCCCCGAATTCACTTCCTGTGTACACAACCCTCTCAGTCGGCCCCTCAGACTCTGGCCGTATAGCTCTTTTTCATGGTCCTTCGAGCCGGATAGGAACAGCAAACAAACAATCTGATTCACAAGTCACGCTAGCATCCATGTTTGAAGTGAGCATTTAGCATGTATTACCTGTAGTTCTCTGTCTCAACAGATGCGTCAGACTAGGTGGATTGACATCATTATACAAGCAGTGTCACTGATTGATGTAATGACTCCACTACCCACTCATCCCTCTGGCACAGCAGGCCAATGTCCAACAGTGTCCTTTCCAGACATGCTTCCTGTTCTTTGACATGGTTATTTATATGGGTTAGCCCACCAGATGGACACACACACGCCAACACACAAACAAACATCCTTTCTGACACCAATACATCCACTTTGGTCAGGCCTTACCCACAGTCCATGAAATTGACTAAAGCTGATACCCCCAGTAACATGGAGGATAGAAGTGGAGGGGGGCCAGGCTGTGGCCTTGTCTGGGCTGAAGTGAGACAAACAGGGCCGAACTTGTCTACCTGCTGCCCAGGATCCGGCCCGGGCCTAGGCCCTGACACTTTCCACATGCTTAATTGGCCTAAATCTGATTAAGTGGCAAGCATCCCAGCTGAGTCGCACACCCAGAACACATATCACCACCGTAATCACTATTCATCGTCACAGCGTTGACTATTCGTCATCATACGTGCCCCCAGGGGACGCCAGAGGATGAGGCCGCCCCTGAGTCAGCGGAGAGGGGCATTCTGGGATGAATGACTTCCTGTGACGAAGGCCATGGCCATTCTAATGGGATGATGGAAGAGGGGAAGAGATGGAGGGATAGAATTATGTAGTTGAGAGAGAAAGAGAGCACAAAACAAAGATTGTAAAAACTCCATCTATCCTCCGTCAAACCACCATAGCCTCCACTTAGATATAAACCTACTGTTGAATTAGAGAAGCACCCTGTGAAGGGAGATTACTATGTACGTGAATGACAGGAGGGAAGGTGAGGATACAGCCAGGCAGCCCATCACGGGATACGTTTCAAATGGCACCCTATTCCCATTATAGTGCCCTACTCCCATTAGAGATCTGGTCAAAAGTAGTGCACTACATAGCGAATAGGGGGCCATTTGGGACCTAACCTCCACAGACCAGAAGCATTATCGTCAGCAGTGGCGGTCATGTCAACCTTGAGGAGAAGGTCACAGTGAGCGTATATGAATTGCAAATTCACGCCCACAGCTGTTGAGGCCGGTGGGTTGGGCGCACAGGAGCAGTGTGAAGAGCAATCTGAAACGTGCAGTCGCGCTGCGGGAGAGGCCCTGACATATGCACTCAGTCTACACTCTCTCTCTTGGATGTGTGTTGAGAGGTGGGGAGAGAGACAGTGTCTTGCTGTGCGTGTGTATGTCTTCCTCTAATGGTCTTGTTCATTCATTGGTTAACACGCACTCCTTCGTTCCACCTCAGAACACACACGTCCACATGATCACACCAACTTGTCACAACAAGGTCTAAATCAATACCTCAGTGTGGTTTTACCTCAGTGCTTTGGATTTGAAAGCAGTCAATTACCCCTAATGCACCTCTCTGACAGGACAGTGTTCAACCTCCACCATTTCTCTCTTTGTACTTTTGTCCTCACATTTGTTCACTGTTTATTGATATTTCAGAACCGTTTCATGAAGAGCAAATGCATACTTTCCATTCCTCTCTTTTGAAACGGTCAGGCTTTGGGAATCTTAAGATTCTTAAAATTTTAACATTTTAAATTGACCTAATTGCAAGGTTGAGTAGACGTCTCAACATCCAATTCTGCTTGTGTTCGTGAACTTACATCCCCATAAAAGCCTTAACGTTACTCTTTTTAAAAAGGGTCAGACAGACAGGAAAAGACACAAGGGCACATTTTGTTGTAACACCGTCACGCAAAACTTCATTACACACACACACACACCGTGACACAAGTTGACACATCCAGGGGAGGAACAGGAATTAGGAGGGTTGTCAAAATTATTCAGGACCTCTCGAAAGATTAACCCGGTGTGAATAGAGAGGCCAACATTTGTGCGGGGTTGAAGGGTAACAACAACAGGAGGGAAGCAGGAGAAAGAAGGAGAGCTGAGCCCAGAGCACATTAAAGGAAGAAATAGAACTGGGGGTGGAGGGAAACAGGAGAAAGTAGGAGAGCTGAGCCCAGAGCACATTAAAGGAAGAAATAGAACTGGGGGTGGAGAGAAGCAGGAGAAAGAAGGAGAGCTGAGCCCAGAGCACATTAAAGGAAGAAATAGAACTGGGGGTGGAGGGAAACAGGAGAAAGAAGGAGAGCTGAGCCCAGAGCACATTAAAGGAAGAAATAGAACTGGGGGTGGAGGGAAGCAGGAGAAAGAAGGACAGCTGAGCCCAGAGCACATTAAAGGAAGAAATAGAACTGGGGGTGGAGGGAAACAGGAGGAGTTAAGTTTGCTTGGAGAGCAACAGTGGAGGTGGATACACTGCAATAAAAAACACATCACTCTTAGAGAGGGAGAAAGGGAGAGAGACTTGGGTGGAGGGCCGGAAGGGGTGAGGGAGAGACCGAGAGGGAGCAGAAATGAAAGCGAGAACAAGAGAGAGAGATGATGAGAATGAGTGAGAGACAGAGTTAAAGAGCGAGAGAGAGAAAGAGAGACAGAACAAGAGAGTTATGGTCTGGGACTCTAAATCCCCAGAAACTTGAGAGGAGGAAAACAAAGCATTAGCCGCCCTGCTCTCCTCCTCGCTCTTCTCCTCCTCTCTCCTCTCGTGACATCCATCCATTACACGCAGGAGGAGGATGGGGCACTACCTGTACAGTAACCCTACCTGTACAGTAACCCTACCTGTACAGTAACCCTAACTTAACTGTAATACTGCACATACACATCAATAACCTTTCGAGATGAAGTGCCATTAATATATGATTTAATTCATATAATGTAGACTTTTTGGGTATATTTGAATAGATTTGAATACACTTACATCCTAATGTCTATCCTGTGCATGACAACAACAAATGAAACTTTGCTACAAAACATGACTTACTGGGGAGGATGAAAAATACACAAACCTAGTTGTCGGCGGCGCCCTCAGCACGAACCTATGGCGGCGACATCTCAGCACAAACCTATGGCGGCGACATCTCAGCACAAACCTATGGCGGCGACATCTCAGCACAAACCTATGGCGGCGACATCTCAGCACAAACCTATGGCGGCGACATCTCAGCACAAACCTATGGCGGCGACATCTCAGCACAAACCTATGGCGGCGACATCTCAGCACAAACCTATGGCGGCGACATCTCAGCACAAACCTATGGCGGGACATCTCAGCACAAACCGGCGACATCTCAGCACAAACCTATGGCGGCGACATCTCAGCACAAACCTATGGCGGCGACATCTCAGCACAAACCTATGGCGGCGACATCTCAGCACAAACCTATGGCGGCGACATCTCAGCACAAACCTATGGCGGCGACATCTCAGCACAAACCTATGGCGGCGACATCTCAGCACAAACCTATGGCGGCGACATCTCAGCACAAACCTATGGCGGCGACATCTCAGCACAAACCTATGGCGGCGACATCTCAGCACAAACCTATGGCGGCGACATCTCAGCACAAACCTATGGCGGCGACATCTCAGCACAAACCTATGGCGGCGACATCTCAGCACAAACCTATGGCGGCGACATCTCAGCACAAACCAGCACAAACCTATGGCGGCGACATCTCAGCACAAACCTATGGCGGCGACATCTCAGCACAAACCTATGGCGGCGACATCTCAGCACAAACCTATGGCGGCGACATCTCAGCACAAACCTATGGCGGCGACATCTCAGCACAAACCTATGGCGGCGACATCTCAGCACAAACCTATGGCGGCGACATCTCAGCACAAACCTATGGCGGCGACATCTCAGCACAAACCTATGGCGGCGACATCTCAGCACAAACCTATGGCGGCGACATCTCAGCACAAACCTATGGCGGCGACATCTCAGCACAAACCTATGGCGGCGACATCTCAGCACAAACCTATGGCGGCGACATCTCAGCACAAACCTATGGCGGCGACATCTCAGCACAAACCTATGGCGGCGACATCTCAGCACAAACCTATGGCGGCGACATCTCAGCACAAACCTATGGCGGCGACCTCAGCACAAACCTGGCAGCGACCTCAGCACAAACCATGGCGGCGAAGCACCTATGGCGGCGACCTCAGCACAATGGCGGCGACCTCAGCAGCACAAACCTATGGCGGCGACATCTCAGCACAAACCTATGGCGGCGACCTCAGCACAAACCTATGGCGGCGACCTCAGCACAAACCTATGGCGGCGACCTCAGCACAAACCTATGGCGGCGACCTCAGCACAAACCTATGGCGGCGACCTCAGCACAAACCTATGGCGGCGACCTCAGCACAAACCTATGGCGGCGACCTCAGCACAAACCTATGGCGGCGACCTCAGCACAAACCTATGGAGGCGACCTCAGCACAAACCTATGGAGGCGACCTCAGCACAAACCAGATCCTGCAGACTCTCCTTCACTGCAGCCAACGTGAGGAAAACATTTAAATGTGTTAACCCTCGCAAGACTGCCGGCCCAGACAGTATCCCCAGCTGTGTCCTCAGAGCATGCGCAGACCAGCTGGCTGGTGTGTTTACGGACATATTCAATCAATCATTATTCCAGTCTGCTGTTCCCACATGCTTCAAGAGGGCCACCATTGTTCCTGTTCCCAAGAAAGCAAAGGTAACTGAGCTAAACGACTACCGCCCCGCCCCGAGGCACTCACTTCCGTCATCATGAAGTGCTTTGTGAGACTAGTCAAGGACCATATCACCTCCAACCTACCTGACACCCTAGACCCACTCCAATTTGTTTCTCGCCCCAATAAGTCCACAGACGACGCAAACACACTGCCCTAATCCATCTGGACAAGAGGAATACCTATGTAAGAATGCTGTTCATCGACTACAGCTCAGCATTTAACACCATAGTGCCCTCCAAACTCGTCATTAAGCTTGAGACCCTGGGTCTCGAACCTGCCCTGTGCAACTGGGTCCTGGACTTTCTGACGGGCCGCCCCCCCCAGGTAGTTAACATTGAGTGGCTGCTGCCAACATACTCACTCATCTCTAGCCACTTTAATAATTAACAATTGGATGTAATAAATGTATCACTTGCCACTTTAAACAATGCCACTTAATATAATGTTTACATACCCTACATTACTCATCTGATATGTATATACTGTACTCTATACCATCTACTGCATCTTGCCTATGCCGCACGCCCATCACTCATCCATATATTTATATGTACATATTCTTATTCATTCCTTTACACTTGTGTGTTTAAGGTAGTTGTTGTGAAAATGTTAGATTACTGCATGGTCGGAACGAGAAGCACAAGCATTTCGCTACAGTCGCATTAACATCTGCTGACCGTGTGTATGTGACCAATCAACTGTGATTTTATTTGAGCCTATGACAGTGACCTCAGCATGAACCTGGGAGCTAAGACTAAAGGCAACTGGGTCATAACATTGTTGTTTACAATGCTGCAGGGAGACTTAATCATTGTGGAAGTTGGAATATTTTTGAAGGTACAACTGTCATGCACACAACTCTTCATGTTTAGTAATAGAATTAAACTCTTAAGGGCTGGGTTCCCGGAACCAGATTAGACTAAGGCTGGTCCTGAACTAAAAAGCAAACTCAATTGCGATTCTCCCTTGAGCATGCTTTTCAATCCAGGATTGATCTGTTTCCGCGAAACCGGACTGAAATACTCCGTATTAGGCAACGAGTGAATTAACGAAACAAGTAGCTAAAGCTTTGAAAATATATTACCATCGTTAAGTAAGTTTATGTTCCTATTCATTCGGCAAAATCTTTGCCATTTGTTTGGTAAAGGCAGTAGGATAAAAACACACATGTAGGTAGAGTCCAATCCATTCTCCTTTTCTTTTGAAGAACTTTGGCACAGCGGACCAGTCAGTCATCGCATCTTGCAGTCGGATCAGGGAGCACATAGCCACACACACAATGAAGCCCAATGATGTCATTGACAACGAAATCGAATAAAGAAGGTCAAAACAGAATCAGTGAATTTATTAAAACCGAAAGGACATTCTGTTTGTTTCATTTTTCTACTCAATGACGCAAACGCTGCTAAACCCATTTACTTCAGGGGAAGGGAGTAGCAATATGTTCCTGTCGCCGACTGCCTCGGCACCTTAAAAAAAAAAAAGAAAAGCGGTTGATTTACGAGGATACTGATCCGGACGCTTAGTGGGACACAAAGTCCCATTAAAAGCCATAAAGCATTTAAGGACCAGCGTGTCCACTTTGTCACAGGGACACTCCGACACCTGCTGTATTGGGATTACACTAGACAAGGCTGCCCTGTCTTTTGTCTCACTTTCCTTTCTTCCACTCCCCCGTTCACTTTTCAAACCTATTCACGCTCTCTTTTTCCTTCTCTTGTCCTCTGGTTCTTAAAAATGTGCTTTTTTCTCTCCTCTTCCACTCCCTCCCACTATCTCATTTTCCCCTCTTCCTCTTCCACAGTTCATTCATTCGGATGTCTCTACTGCTCATATTCTCTCCATATTGCTTTCTCTCTTCTCCCCCTCCACTCTCTCCCCTCATGTATTCTCATTCTCTGCCTCACATCCATTCCCTCTTTCTTTTTCAGACACTCTTACTCTAGTTTGCGCCTCTGGCAATTGTCATCGGGGAGCTCATTTTACCTCTCATCATGGAGGATAATGGCGGCTGAATATCAGCTCTGTGCTCCCCAGAGTGGAGAGAGGGGGACAGTGGGACACTCGCGTGGTGAGTCTCCTGTTTCACACCTGAGACCCACCCATCTGTCCTCGATAGATATAAAAACATGGTTTGAGAGAGAGAGAGAGAGAGAGAGAGAGAAAGAGCGTAATAGCGTATGCATGTGTGTGTGCGTTTTAGTGTGTACTGTAAAGTGGTTTATTTGTGTCTGAGTACATAGCACTTTTCCCACAGGGTTTAAGCCATACCTTGAAATCCCATTTACTGTGCGCCACTGAAAACATAGCGTGATGGGGGCTTGGACACCACAACATAAAGGAAACATCATGATGGGCTTGGACACCACAACATAAAGGAAACATCATGATGGGGCTTGGACACCACAACATAAAGGAAACATCATGATAGGGGCTTGGACACCACAACATAAAGGAAACATCATGATAGGGGCTTGGACACCACAACATAAAGGAAACATCATGATGGGGGCTTGGACACCACAACATAAAGGAAACATCATGATGGGGGCTTGGACACCACAACATAAAGGAAACATCATGATGGGGGCTTGGACACCACAACATAAAGGAAACATCATGATGGGGGCTTGGACACCATAACATAAAGGAAACATCATGATGGGGGCTTGGACACCATAACATAAAGGAAACATCATGATGGGGGCTTGGACACCATAACATAAAGGAAACATCGTGATGGGGGCTTGGACACCATAACATAAAGGAAACATCATGATGGGGGCTTGGACACCACAACATAAAGGAAACATCATGATGGGGGCTTGGACACCACAACATAAATGATGGGCTTGGACACGATAACATAAAGGAAACATCATAAAGGAAACATGATGGGGGCTTGATGGGGGCACCATAACATAAAGGAAACATCGTGATGGGGGCTTGGAAACATCATGACACCATAACATAAAGGGAAACATCATGATGGGGGCTTGGACACCACAACATAAAGGAAACATCATGAAACATCATAAAGGAAACATCATGATGGGGGCTTGGACACCATAACATAAAGGAAACATCATGATGGGGGCTTGGACACCACAACATAAAGGAAACATCGTGATGGGGGCTTGATAAAGGAAACATCGTGGGGCTTGGACACATCATAACATAAAGGAAACATCGTGATGATGGACACCACAACATAAAGGGGGCTTGGACACCACAACATAAAGGAAACATCATGATGGGGCTTGGACACCACAACATAAAGGAAACATCATGATGGGGGCTTGGACACCATAACATAAAGGAAACATCATGATGGGGGCTTGGACACCATAACATAAAGGAAACATCATGATGGGGGCTTGGACACCACAACATAAAGGAAACATCATGATGGGGCTTGGACACCACAACATAAAGGAAACATGAGGGTCTTTTCAAGAGCCGGCTAAAGGTGGTGAAGGACATAGATGTCAGGAAGTATTCGTATATATCTCACCTTGCATGTTCTCGCTCTCTCTCTCTGTTGCGAGAGTGGAAATACAGAGCTGAACAAAAAAGTGAACAAACTGCTATTTTAACTCCCCTGTGTGTCACTGTGGTCAGAGCTAAGCAACAACATTCACCCCTGCTATTGGGTTCAGAGGTGTCACCAATGAGGCAGTGGAAACGTTAGCAGAAACAGCCACAGAAAACAGTGCTGAAAAGTACACCGCGACAGCAACCGGAGATACCCTGGTGTTGTGTCAAATTCACGCCGCTTACGGAATTAATTTCACATCAACCACACACTAAGTCCCATAAGGCGGTAAAGTAACAGTGACGACATACTGCAAGAGATCTTATCCAATCATGGGTCTCACTTTGCACCCACAGAGTTCCACCACTTTCTGTTGTTCCCCTGCCCCTTTATCCTTAACTCTCCCTCCCCCTCTCTCTCTGTTGCTGCCTCCCCCCCACCATCTGTCGCTCCCTCTCCCCCCTCTCTGTTGCTGCCTCTCTCTCCCTCGATGCCTCTCTCTCCCTCGATGCCTCTCTCTCCCTCGATGCCTCTCCCCCCTCTCTGTTGCTGCCTCTCTCTCCCTCGATGCCTCTCTCTCCCTCGATGCCTCTCTCTCCCTCGATGCCTCTCTCTCCCTCGATGCCTCTCTCTCCCTCGATGCCTCTCTCTCACACACACACACACACACACACACACACACTTCTTGAACTGTTTCCGTTAGGTTTGCCAGTACTTTACGGCCGGAGACGTCAGAAACACCATAATCCACTGCGTCCCATAACATCACTCTGGCCTTCATGCCAAACGGCAACCTTTCCCCTACAGGACCTGGTCAAAAGTAGTGCACTATATAGGGAATAGGGTGATATTTGGGTTGCAGTCTTAAGTGGCTGGTGGGGAGGGAGCATCACTAAAGAATTGTGTCTGCTGAAGACTTACGCTATAACCCCGAGGGCTGGCGAATGGAAAAACATTATGCAATGTGGAGAATGGCATATTTCGTGAAGATTCTCACATTGGGAACGTCCCTACATGGTGGAGAAGAATCATCCTCAACACTAAAGATTGTTTATACTGTGTGGGTGTGTGGGTGCTTGACTATGAATGAGAATGTGTGTGTTTATGAGGCTGTGTAAGAGTGTGTGTGTGTGTCAGCTCTATAAAAATTGTGTATGCATACGTATAAGGGAAAGGTCAATGAAGGCAGCTTTGATGGATATCCCCAAGGGTGTGTGTGTGTGTGTGTGACTCAAAGGGCTGTATTAATCAAAGAGAGGTCAGGGGCTGATGCTATTTTTAGCCTGGTGGGCCGCGTTTAACTCTCTCTCCATCGTAAGATGGCAAGGACAGTCACAAGACTCCCTAAACACACGGACAGAAAAATGAATTCCGTCACACACATACACTAAGTCCTATGCACAAACTCTCTCACACACACACACACCTCCACACTCCTGTCTCCTCTCCCACGACCCGCTCAGTCTTACCCTACAAGGCGGTGTAGGTCTACAATAGAAACAGGTGTGATGGCAGAGTTGCCGCCAGCTACAGTCAACACTCTTGACCATCACCAGAAACGACCCTACAATTACAACTCTCTCCAGGGCCGTGATTTATGGTCTGTTGACATTAACGTCTCCCAACGTGATCCACATCCAGCAAACATGGTCTACGGTCGTAACATTACAGTAATTGCAATTGCTGTCACAGGTACAGGAATGTACAAAATGTATTAAAACATACCGTAACTGCATATTTTGTTTTACATATCTACTTAATGATTAATCAAATAATTACATGAAACATGTCCAGATAGTAGGCTCATATTCTTTTACTAGCGAGCTGTGAATAATAGATGCGAGCGACGACACACTTGTTATGAACACATTGCTTCCACGTTTTACAAGAGTTCAACAGGTTCCTCGACAAATGACCAATGTCCAACGGCGCTTAGCCTACGTTCCTTATCCGTAGTGTAATCGCCTAATTAAAGCAACCTTTTTCGATCTTCTTTGATGTACAAACACAGCATTCACCCAATACCACTTTTTCCCCCCCCCACAAAAAAACAAACATTGATTGTGTAAATGGGCCGTTTCAGATAGCTCCACATTTAACTCAGTCAGAGTGGTGACTGGTGGTTACTCCACTCTACTACGCCAGTCAGATAAAGAACAAATTCTTATTTACAAATGACGGCCTACCTCGGACAAAACCTAACGACGCTGGGCTATGTGACTCCCTATCACGGCCGGTGGTGATACAGCCTGGATTCGAACCAGGGTCTGGAGTGACGCCTCTTGCGCTGAGATGCAGTGCCTTAGACCGCTGTGCCACTCAGGAGCCCTTGTCTCTGTGTATGGTGTCTGTATGGCAACATGATTAGGCAGTGATAACTCACCTTGTGTCTCTAATGATACTAAGAGATATACGATACATGAGAATGAGCTCAGGCACGCAGGCATGTACCTTGGGATTCTTAATCTATTCACGCGTGAGTTCGAAATATCTAACAGTCACCCCAGCTTGAGTTTTTTTTATGAGTGGGATGTCAGAATGCACCCCTGTTCTAAAATGGGATTGTTACGCAACAGGCCATTTAGCCTATAGATAATTAGCAGGCAGCTGGGTTTATGTTCCAACGGTTTGAATTGAGGTGTGTTCCGCCTCCTCATTACTTCACATAGAAGTAGATTTCACTGTTGCAGACAATTTGTTTGAGGCTTTACTGAGTTGGACCAACTTCTCTCTTCGAGAAGAGCCCAAGCACTTCCCCAGTGTTTCCCCAGATCAAGTATGCAGTCTTGCACAAATGTTTTCCACATGGCACATTTTCTGTCTGGCGCTTCCATTGCCTTCATTGTTATTTTCCTTACAAATAGCTAATAACTTTTCGAAAAATGTGCGCGTTCCTATCAAAGTAAGTGCCTTGTTATCTGTATATCATGTTGTCGTTTCTACTGTAGCATGGAGCATAAAATATTTACTGTTTTATTCACGTTTTCAAGTGCTGGTGACAAATAATGCATTCTGATTCTTTAAAAAAAAAGTTGATAACTTTACAATAAAAAAAAAATACATTTAAAAAAGACAGCGATACAAACAATGACATTCATTGTACTGTTGAATGGGATGGTCCATTTAGATTACAATACAAAATCCTATTAGGTGGTACATGTATAAAGAGACAGTGTATAGTCATTACAAGCAGTGTAGTTAAGCCCAAAATAAATATTGAGTAGAGTACAGCACAGAGTAGCAGCAGATCGTCAACCCAGTTATGAAGCGGGACTAGACCATTTATCCCGTATCGGCTGACATATTTGGTAAAACATTGGACTGCTATCGTATCTTTTCCATATGTATTACATTCCCTAAATCCTGTAACCACATTTCAAAAAGGTAGGTACAGTCTCCAATTTCCAAAATTACAATATGAGCCTTTTGGCTAATAGAGTACAAAGAGAGACAGCCTACCCTTCCTGGTTATTCCCATCAACTGTACCAAACAGAGCGATCAGTGGGTCTGGGGCTATAACTCGATCGAAGGTATTAGATAAGTAATCAAAAGTGAGATCCCAGTAAGCATGTAACTTACGACAGGTCCAAAATAAGTGGGTCAACGTCACCTCATCCTGCTTGCACCTCTCACACAGTGGTGAGGTGTCCGGGAATATGTTATGCATTTTAACCTTTGAGTAATGTAACCGGTGTGTCCCCTTAAACTGTACAAGGTTGTGTCTGGCATTCACTGAACTGTGGTTTATATCCCTGAGAGCTTCTATCCAGTCCTCATCTGAGATTTCTGAACCAAGTTCTTGTTCCCAAGCCCTTTTAATGGTGTCTGTGGATACTTCTATGTGGGCCCGTAGCACATCATAGTCTAGAGACCGTCCCTTTTGAATGGGGTTTGACAAGGATCAGGCTATCTAATGTAGGACTATTTGGCTTAATGCCACACTGTGGGATATGTGTCCTTAAGAAATTCCTGATTTGGAGGCATCTGAAAAAATGGGTTGTTGGCATGTTAAACTTAGCTTCATTTCAACAATTACTGGGTAATTGATCATCAATGTATAAGTTACCAATTGTTGTGAACCCCTTCTCCCTCCACTGTGAAAACACCACATCATCCAATGCAGGGTGGAAAGCATAATTTGGGCAAATCGGGCTGTCAATGTAAACAGTGGGTATGTTAAGAAAATACCTCATTTGTTTCCAGATCCTATGACAAACGAGTATGACAAACGACTGGATTAGAGTCATAAGTGGCTTTTCCCCCCACCTATGGTGGACTATTAACAAGTGCAGGGAGCGAGGAACGTTGACAGGAGGAGGCCTGCTCAATCAAAAGCCATGAAGGAGTATCATTCTGTTGCATCCCAGGTAAACTTTCCCTCCAGAAAGCACAATGTTCAGATTAGCAGCCCAATAATAGTTTCAAGTGAGGAAGGCCAAAGCCACCCTCTATCTTGTACTTGCATAAATGCTTCTTTGAAATTCTGGCTGCCTTGTTATCCCATAAAAATGGAATTACTATTGAATCCAGTTTCTTAAAATAGCTTTGTGGTAGGAAATTGGGTAGACATTGGAAGAGGTAAAGAAACCTGGGTAGGACAACCTTTTTATAGCATTTACACAACCAACCAAGGAGATAAGCAGAGTTTTCCAAAAATCTATATTTTGTTTAAGCTGATACATTTTCATGTCCAAATTCACTTTCAATAGCTGATCAAGGTCTCTTGTCCCTCCAATGCCAAGGCTTGTGATTTTGACCATCACTGTTCTAAAATGGGGTAGATTGCAGAAAGTGCATGTCCACAGGCCGTGATATTGGCATCAATTCGCTTTTTATCTTGTAGCCAGAGAAGGAGCTGAATGTATTTATCAAGTTTATTAAGCGGGAAAATACGTTTTAGGCTTGGATAAAAACAAAAGAACATCGTCTGCAAATAGGGAAAGTTTGTGCTGCGTGTCTTTTATTTTAACCGGAGCTATATCGGCACATGCACGAACGAGAGTAGCAAGGGGGTCTGACGAAATAGGACACCCCTGTCGGGCAGCCCTTGAACAGGCGGAATGACTGCGACATTTCCTGATTGGTTACCACGGACGCCATTGGGTGTGCATAAATAATTCTTATCCAATTAATACATTCATTTACATTACATTTACATTTAAGTCATTTAGCAGACGCTCTTATCCAGAGCGACTTACAAATTGGTGCATTCACCTTATGACATCCAGTAGAACAGTCACTTTACAATAGTGCATCTAAATCTTAAAGGGGGGGCGGGGGGTGAGAAGGATTACTTATCCTAGGTATTCCTTAAAGAGGTGGGGTTTCAGGTGTCTCCGGAAGGTGGTGATTGACTCCGCTGTCCTGGCGTCGTGAGGGAGTTTGTTCCACCATTGGGGGGCCAGAGCAGCGAACAGTTTTGACTGGGCTGAGCGGGAACTGTACTTCCTCAGTGGTAGGGAGGCGAGCAGGCCAGAGGTGGATGAACGCAGTGCCCTTGTTTAGGTGTAGGGCCTGATCAGAGCCTGGAGGTACTGAGGTGCCGTTCCCCTCACAGCTCCGCAGGCAAGCACCATGGTCTTGTAGCGGATGCGAGCTTCAACTGGAAGCCAGTGGAGAGAGCGGAGGAGCGGGGTGACGTGAGAGAACTTGGGAAGGTTGAACACCAGACGGGCTGCGGCGTTCTGGATGAGTTGTAGGGGTTTAATGGCACAGGCAGGGAGCCCAGCCAACAGCGAGTTGCATATATATATATTTATCAACACCTTGTTTTCTATGGGGAGTAACGACACTGGGTGATAAGACCACGTCTCCATGAATCTATCTTTTTTCAAGATCAGTGCTATTGTAGCCTCATACAGTGTCTGCGGGAGTTTGGCAATTTCTTTGGAATGTTTAAACATTCGCAACATAAGTGGAGTTAGACTGGCGCAGTACTTCTAGAATTCTATTACATATCCATCGGGCCCAGGGGCCTTACTGTTTGGAAATTGTACTCTCGCTGTGTTAATTTCCTCTAAAGTTATCACAGTAACGAGTGTAGCAGCTTCCCCCGTGTCTAGTTTAGTTCGTTCACATTCAGCGAGAAAGCGTTCCATAGTTTGTGGATCAGTAAGCATCGCATTTTGATTGATATCGCTCGAGTAAAACTGCGCAAAGCATATATTACTATCATGCGGATCTGTTACTATTTTACCCGTTTTGTATTTTATTTTGTGAATTAGCTCTAGATGTGGTGGTTTGCATTCTTGCATAGATTGTAATGGACACATATGATGCGAGTAAAATCCTTTTTTGAACGCGTGTGTGGTGCCATGTTTGTTGACAGTATAAAATGCATCCTGGGTGTCACGTAAATCTGTCTGTCAGAACAAAGATGGTATAACAACATGAGGTGAAGGGATGGTTCACTCCTCTTTCGAGTAAACTTCTGGAAGTGAATGATGCTAGCAGACACACTCCCTTCAACATGCAAACAGACCAGTCTCCTCTTATGGTCGGCTGACGCGGGGGGAAAAAAAATACATGGCGCACACAAACTACCCACCATCAGATTACTTTCGATTTTTAGAAAGTGCTTTACTCGATTATATCGATCAATGGTGAGCTCACCCGTGATGTGATGAATTGTAAATAGTAATTGCTATTGTGTCTAATGGAGCCTACATTTTCCTGTTTGGATAATTGTGTTATGCCGTCTCTACTTCTGAACACTGCATCCAACAATTAACTCGTCACATTCAGAACATAACGTTGTAAGGACTGTGTTTGAGCAAAATGTTTCGGTGAAAGAAAAGTGTGGCCAGCTCAAACCGACTGTTGCATGAATAAATCACACCGGTTCGAAACGCGCTCTGCAGGGACCACTGTGTTATGATCACACCCGTGGTTGGTACGTGCGAAACGGTTAAAGGTATTCTTGGGGATTTTGGCAATGAGTCCCTTTATCTACTTCCCCAGAGTCAGATTAACTCGTGCATACTATTTGTATGTCTCTGCATTCAGTTTGAAGGAAGTTGCTAACTAGCGCTAGCGCAATTGCTGCAAGTACTCATAGACTTTCAGTCTTTGTGCCAACTTGCGAAATTGGCTCCAACTTCCTTCACATTGGACACAGATACATAAACATGGTATCCACAATACCATGGTATCTAACTTTGGGGAGGTAGATAAAGCCTCATTGCCAAAATCCTGAAGTATCCCTGTACTAGATAGGTGTGTGTGTGTCTCCGTGTGGGCGGGTGTTCCACTGATTCTTCCCGAGTCTAGGCTCTCTTATGTTCCAGCGGTGTTGCGCTCGACTCTACCTCATGATGCAACTGTCTCCCTGCCTTTCTCCATCCTTTATTTCTCTCCTCCTTTCCCTTACTCTCCCTGCCTTTCTCCATCCTTTATTTCTCTCCTCCTTTCCCTTACTCTCCCTGCATTTCCCCCTCACCCACTATTTCACTGTCTCACTTCATCCCACCACAGGCAGTACCTTCTTCCCTGCCTCTCACTTCATCTGATTTTTCACTGTCTCCCTTCTCCCCTTCCCACCAATCTCCAAACCCCTGCGGTGACCTTTTATACTGTACCCCGAGCAGTACTTTGCTTCTATTAACATAACTTTGCATTGGATATGCAAAACTAAGCTAGTCGTCTTAACACTGCTCCGGATAGACATTCATATAGTCAAAATCCTGACCATTGGCAGGGAAAATCTTAAACCTGACCTTAGGTCTAAGGTCAACTTAATTCAACCCCCCCCCCCCCAATCGCCACAAGCAGCTATACTAGAGGTCGTTTTATGGGGCTCAATATCTACCACAACAATAAAATGGCCTGAGCCAGGGTGAGCTGTGGACCAAGGCCAAGAACATTGACATAAAAAGACTCAATTATTTCTCTACCTTTCCCTCTCGCTTTCCCTTGTAATGGCATCCTGTCGTTTAACGACCTGGATTTCATGGAAAAGCCAAAAGATTAAATTAATAAGCCGTGGTCATTACGGCTAACAAGATGGCGACCTTGATAAATGCTAATGACTAGATAATATGAGTCTTAAAAGGTGAGGTAAGGAATATAGCAATGAATTAAAAAGCGGAGAGAATTAAACACTTTAACTTTTGTCCAGTTAGCCGAGAGTTCGTCCTTGCTTAGCCTCTCTTTGATGCTAGGGGTTAGCGTGTTGGCCGCTAACTGCTTGTTCAAAAATAAGTCTTCTTATCCTAATGCATCAAAAAGTGCCCCGTCTGTCTTTAGTGCCTCCGACATTCCCTACAGATGTGCCAGGAATGCCAGCAGTTTCCCTTCGCTGAGAATGGGGGAAACCGTTGAGGAGAAAACAGAAATAGGTGAGGTCTTACGAGGGGCACTTGGTCAGAGGGCGAGAGTTCCCCTCCCTATCTGGGAACTCACGCTGGGAAGGACAGAGAACAAATATGGAAACTTCCCCGGCACTGGAACATTCTTCCCCTGGGAAGAACATTAAAAAGTAAATCGCAGGTATTTTTTGTCATATCGTCTTCAGCGTTCTATGGTTCTAGATTTCTAGATTCCATATTGTCTGAAATCCCCTTTTCAATCAAAATGTGGTAACGAGAAACATAAAAAAAGGGGTTTGGTAGGCTGGAATTTGGTCACTGGAGTGACCGTTGTCTTGGGGACAGAACGATGACCCCTTCTCAAGGGTTGCCAACAAGACCAGAGCGTCAGCACAGAAAACAAGTGCTACTTTAAATACAATTGAAACCGACCCCGAATACACACGTGGCACTAAAAAGGGACACTTAGAACTGTTCTGTGTTCAGAACGGTTACGATGGAGTCACTGGTGATCCTAAGAACTGGTCTGAGATCAGTCAATGGGCGTCACGTTTAAGCCTGTCCCTCACCACAGGTAATTTGCCAATTAGAGCATATGGATGTCAATAAATGAATCCCTGGAGTAAACGGTTATTCACGCAGAGAGGAAATTGAGCCCGAGGCTTTTCAGGGGAAACAATCAATAGCAACAATCCAAACAACAAAATAAGCCACCGGCCTCGATAGAGAGGATCCATACGGTTTAAAACGCAATCATCAATTTCCACATCTGACCAAAAAAAAACACAGGGCAGAAACATGACACTGAAAAAAAAATTATCTAACGTTTTGTGCCCCGACTGTAAAATTAGTGCCCTATTCACCTCTCCTTCGTCAACAGACCGAGACATAGAGAGAGCTCCTCAGCCCGAAAAAAGGACAACAACCACGTGAAAAGAATGAAATATCATCCAAATTGTACAAATGTGAGTTTTCTAAAGAAGTGAGACAACAATCAAGTTCCTTTAACCAAATCGGCCGCTTGTGTGAAGCTAAGTGATGGCAAATTGATACAATGACTTCCGTGCTGGAGACAGATGAGGGATGCGAGAGACATCCAGTGTTCTCATTTCAGGGCCCATTAACTAGCACAGCATCAAACAATACCAATATTCACATTCACACGCATTCAGCTCCACGCACCCACACACAAGCATACATGCAAGTGCACACACACACACACACACACACACACACTAGAACCATACACCCCTCAGCCAGCAAATCAGTGACAGTTACCATGTCAAGAATGCCAAGCAGCTGGATTCCCTTGTGACGTTCCTCATGTGCTCTCTCAGTCAGGTTCAGTCACATGCATTCTGTGGGCCACCCAGTCTGTGCAACTGGCCAGCTGCAGAGCCAGAATGGCTGGGGAGAGGAGTTGGTTAGTGGAGTAATACTACTCTCACCTCTACCTGCACCAATCGATACACCACCTCAGCCTCAATCAGAGTTGCCATGAGGAGACTGGAGTAGAGGAGACTATGGTGGTAGAACTGTCAGGCCTCTACAGGGGGTGTGTGTAATATATATATATATATATATATATATGTGTGTGTGTGTGTGTGTGTGTGTCACGGTCAGCATCGCAGATGAGTGAGATGCAAGACTTCGCTCTCACAGTCACACACAGTATCGGCGCACGGGCATGGCTTTCGCTCCATGGGACCAAAACAGAGGAGAAGTTTAGCCTCAACGCTCTTAGTTGTGGAAATTCACCCACTATGCTGTTTACTTTCTGCATCAAATCGCTGAGTCTCCCTTTAATACACGTGTGAATTGTAAATGTTTTTTTTTTTTTGGGGGGTTGCATATCCCACTCTCCCTGAGACACCCTCGGAGAGTGGGGTCACGGCCAGGGTCTGCCATAGTCAACGGCGACCCTGAAGCGATTAGGGTTAAGTGCCTTGCTCAAGGACCCAAAGGATTCGAACAGCCACCTTGCATGCTTACATGACGTGTGTATTTTCCTAGGACATCAGTAGCCTCGTTGATTTTGGCCCTGGTCTCCGTTAACATGTTAGTATATCCACTATGGGGCATGTAACACTGTGTAGGAGTCCTGACAGTGAGCCTAGTCACAATTGGGTTGGGATGGGTATCATTTAGGCTTTCAGTGTTGTGTGTGCAGTAACATTTGGGTGGGATTGAGTGTGTGTAGGGTGCATTTTGTACACAGATCTCTCAGCTGTCCAGAGTGAAAACTGATGCGAGATCCTCAACGATCTCCGCTGTTTCCTCTTGAGCAGACTGGCCACACAGCATGACTGACACAAGTGGACCATTCACTCTGAAAAAGTATTGTAAAGCTTCCTCTCCTTGTATCCTTTCCTCCATGACCAATGAGCTGAAACCACTGATTCTCTAATCTCTAGCTCAACCCCCTCTCTTCCTCTGCCTTTCCTCACAGATCCGTGGAGTTCCATTCTCACTCAGCCATTTTCATTCACCTTCAGAGTGTGTACACACACACACACACACACACACACACACACACGAGTGTATGTTTTGGCCTTGCCTGTGACTCAATCTAACCCATATTAACCTCGTAGCCAGGCGGTCCACTGCCCTGCATGCAGTACATCACTGGGGCCTGAGCTCCCTACCATCCATGACCTCTATATCAGGTGGTGTGAAAATGATTAAAGACTCCAGCCATAGACTGTTCTCTCTGCTTCCGCATGGCATGAGGTGCCGGAGCTACAAGTCTGACACCAACAGGCTCCTGAACAGCTTCTATCCCCAAGCCACAAGACTGCTAAATAGTGAACAAAATGGCTACAGGGACTATCTGCATTGACCCTTCTATTTCATTTGAGATTTTTTGCACGGACTCTATGCATACTCACTCACAATCACACACACACACTTAATTTGCACACACTCATTTACAATCTTTTGTTTTATTTTTTTTAAACCTTTATTTAACTAGGCAAGAACTAATTCTTATTTACAATAACAGCTTACCTCAGCTAAACCTGGACACCGTCCTAAGGGGACTCCCAAACACAACCAGTTGTGATTCAGCCTGGATTTGAACCAGGGACTAGTCATGCCTCTTGCACTGAGATGCAGTGCCTTAGAATGCTGCGCCACTCGGGAGCCTATATACACTGCTGCTACTCTGTTGATCAAATATCCTGATGCCTCATCACCTTATCCCTATTGTGGACCATCTAAACATGAAAGTCCTGCCCCTGCTGTGTTGACAGACCAAATAAGACTGAAAGGGCTTCGGTCTATGGCTCAACGGCAGCATAGGTGAGAATGTTTCCAAAACACTCTTGACGAGAGCGACAGTTAAGCCAAGGTAAAACAGATACTCTGAAAAGGACAGACAGCAAAGCAAGTGGATAAAGTAAGTGGGTGTCGTAACAACGTGTTTAATGAAACACAATTGTCCGACTCTGCTTTCAAGACTGTTTTGATGCATTTTACCATAACACATGCCCGAGTGAGCACTGACCTTGAAATATGTACTTTTGTTAGATTTGATTCAAAACAACAACCGCCGCAGACGACTGCAACTCTAAACAGCCGCCCACACACACACACACAAAAGTCATGATTTACACCCTCATCTAAATGAGGCTACATCCACAAGCCCGCTGGCATCACCACGCCAAGACGCTGTCATCGCCCTCTCAGATAAAACAATGGATCAACCGGAGGGGAGGAAAGTCTGTTTACCGCAAAACCTAAGTACACTGGACCCATTTCCCTGGCATACTTCTAGACAAGTAAACAATGAGACAGACCGCTGGCTCCAGTTTAACATCCTGGATGTTTGTACGCTGTTTTAGACTCGCTGTGTCGTGCTGCAGGGTGGGTACACCCACACGCAATTGCTAATAACCTATCCGCAACTACCCAACTATGTGATAAAGTGAACATCTGAGGACGGCACCCGAACCTAAATGTACCGTACAGTTCCCCTTTTTTTCTCTTGAACATTTATTGAACAATGACATTTATATTCAACATGTAGGCCTATTGAACAGTAGCCTAATGTTTTGTTGATACAAAAAAAGGTCAAACAGCCTAAATTGACACCATGCGCAAGTTGTGAAAATTAGGTCTGACTAAGCGTTTAAAAAACATGCTTTTGTGAAAACGCACTGTACAATTAGGCTCCTTTGTCCTTGAACATTTGATTTAACAATGACGTTTCTATGAGTCAACTCGCGCATCACGATCGCTGTGGCGTGCGTCAGTGATGCATTACCGCTGGATATAAAATGTTTATTTAGGACGAAAAACGCACATTTACAGCTTCTTAGATCCAGCACATGCCCAACTTTAGAGCTAGTTTGGTTTACGGTGGAGAAAAAAAAAATAATTTGAAAAGAAAAATGGCAACCATACTGAGAAAGGAAGTCAGGAAAAGTTACCACTAACACAAGGCCAGTTAGGGGTAAGCTAAAGTGGGTGAGACAGAGGCAGCCAGATGTATAACGCAGTCTGCACATGTGCCCGATGCTGATTTTCCATGATGGGGAGCCAATTCAGTGCTTTATGATGTGTCATAAAGCTAAAACAAATAAGGCTTCAAAGGGAGGCTAGCCATGCTGCGCTAGCACAAATAGATAGGCTATATGGGAGTTCTGTTTGATGGCCAGATTTGAAATAAAGCTGCGTGACCACTTATGTTTGCCTAATGATTGATGTTAAAGCCTCGAGCATGAAAACAAACAGACAATGGTACTATATTTTTAAAGGTAAGACTGGTGACTTTACCACGAGCAGCACCGCAGATATTGTGACGAGCAAGATGCAAGACTTCGTTCTCACATAGTATCTGCTCACAGGACCAAAACAGCAGAGAAGTTTTGCCTCGCGCTTAGTTGTTGCGGAAATTCACCCACTATGCGGTTTACTTTGTGCACCTACGTCATATCGCTGAACCGTTGATATAGCACTGAATGGTGAACAATGTCATGGACCACAGTATATTCTTACCACTCCCACCATTGTAAGCAACCAACTGGTATCCACAAAACGACAATGTTTTTGTAACTTCATGGTCTGACGTTCACTCAATAGGAGGTGTGTTAACAATAACATAGCCTGCTATCCATTTCAAAGACTTACTTGCAAACCTGTTCATCTTTAAAACAGGCCAACTGTACCCTTCACTCTAAAATAGAGCCTATAAGCCAAGAGATATAGAGTACGTGGACTTCTGAGGTAGAGGTACGTCTGGCTGTGGTGTTGCTCGCCCGTGTACGTTGTGTCTATGGTGTTTTACGTGGCCTTGGTTGTCTAGTCCTGGGGTTGTGTCCCAAATGCCACCCTGTTCCTTATTTAAATGCGCTACATTTGACCAGAGCCTTAGTGGGCCCTGGTTCAAAAGTAGTGCACTATATACGGAACAGGGTGCCATTTGGAACGTAGACCTGGTTCCCTTCCCAGTGGTAAACAAGGTGATATGAGAGGCCTGGTTACAGTTACAGTAGCTGTTGTAGGGCCTTCGGCCAAGAATAATGGAAAGTATTGAGAGTGGAGTGACTGGGCACGCAGAGAAACACACGCAGACACACACACACACACACACACGCAGGCAGGCACACACACACACACGCAGGCAGCCACCACCTTCAGTGCACCCTCTCCTATTTGTTCATGATCAGCGAAAGAAACTGCAACAACAAACTCCCTTTGGAACAGTGAAGTCACGCAGCGGAGGAGTACAAAAACCAACGTCCTCCAGTAACATAAGGCTCTCCTCACAGCTCCAGTTCCCACTTCCTAAACTGGGGCTTGCGTCATCGATTGCAAACAGAGCCAAATGTGCTTTTCACACATCTTGACCGGGTAAGGGACAGAACGCACACGCACTCACACTAAGTGTTCAGGCATGCACACACACACGTTTTCTACATTAGGTTAAGTCTACGCAAACAACAGCTGGGCCTTACACAAACCGACCGCGTTGGCATTTAAAAGGCGAGGGATTCACAAGTCACTCATTCAGTCACGCCAGTCAAATATCCACTGGCCCTCGCAAAAATGTCCCTTTAACTGAAACCAGCCAAAAAAAAACACAGAAACCCTCCAAGTATGCACACACACGGCTCAAATAAGGGTTTTAAAAATAAATAAAAACACCTTTCAATCCAGTCTCGTTTGTTTCTGACGTCAAAACCCAAACTGAACCACATGAGAGGAACGCCCCACTTAAACGTCCTTTGAGGAGGTTGATGCTTGTCCACAATCCCTGTGTGTGTGTGTGTTTCTTGGACGGGCTCTGGAGTGACGGCGTCACGGCGTTCGCAGGGGAAGGAAGCGGGGGTAGAGTCTGTTTGGAGAGCAAGCCAGCTCTTATTAATTACCAAGCAAAACATTCCTGGCTTGGAAAGCGGCCAGCGAGAGAAGAACGCGGCAGTTACGAAGTCAACAGTCAAAACCCTGAGCTCTCTTACTCTCTCAGCTTTCTTTGTCAGTCTCTCCTTCTCTGCGTCTCTATTTGAGCTGGTCTGGATGCGCTTTGTGGGTTTTTGTAACACTTTTTGCGACCTTTCTCTCGCTCTCTCTCTCTCTCTCCCTCAGTCTCTCACACTCAATTTAATACACTTTATTGACATGAAAGGTAAAACCCTCCCTCTCGCTGTCTCCCTCTCCCACTCGCCTCTCGCTCTCCCCGTCTCCCTCGCTCTCGTTTCCTCTGACAGCAACAATTTCCAAGAGCAAGACGGGGACAGACAGAACAGAACAGACAGGATGTCAGGACTGATAAATCGGAGACGGGCAAAGTTGAGGATGAGTTCAAAGGAGCTAGCACAAACACACACTCATGAACACACACACACAAAACACGCGCCACGACAGAGACAATAGGAGAGTGTCGTAAATATTGACAAAGGATGAGATCCTCTACAGCAGGCTATTGATCATAGGGGACGTTTTCCATAGCGCTGACTCGTGAGTTTTATTTGCCAGGTTTACAGATGCACACATCCCAGACACACAGGCATACTGCAGAACACAGAGACATGGGCATCGATGCCTGGTAGATCAAAATCCAATAAAAAGTGCTTACATGTGAACCATAAGGATGTACACAAGGATCAGACCAGGGAAATTGTCGACCTACTCTTCTGCAGAGTGCCTAAAGGCTGAGATCCATTGGGGATGTCTATCAGCCACACAAAATAAAGAGGAGTGTGGGTGGGTTAGCTCCTCTGTACATGCCAAATGGGTGTGGGGGTTCAGTTGGAAGGCTGAGGGTGTTGGTGGGCTCCACAGCTGTGTACCCAATGCCACCCTGCAACCCCTATTAAGAGGGAGCGAAGTAGGCAGCGGGAGATGTGTCCCAGCCCCTCCATTGGATCATAATTACAGCGGTGTTTGTGCGTGTGTTCGTGCGTGTGCGTGTCTGACAATGGAAGCAGGTGTGTCCGTGCATGTATATGTGCGTGCCTGTGTGTGCACACCCACTGCCCACACACACTTGCCACAAAGCAGGTGGGGGGTTGATGATGATGATGGGTTAATGGCGAGACCCAGCTGACATCTGCAGCACGGAGAGAGAGTCTGGGAGGGAGGTAGTCACGACAACGCTCACACAGTGGAGAGCTGGGCTGTAATCAAGCAGAAGGGAGAGGGGTCAACACCCCCAGAGCATGCTGGGCAGGGAGCCAAGGGCTTTAAATACCAGCATCTCCCAGGAGGGAATACATTGTCCAAAAACTATACATTTGGGGGTCAGAGAGCACCGGGAAACCGCACCGAATAATCAATGTTTGATGAGTCATGTTGTGTCAATACAATGGTATATCAGGACTAGTTTATTAGATCACATTCTGGTGGGGTATCCCACTGAGGAATTAAACCCGCATCCATCAGCCCAGCGCTTGTCACATAACATATATTAGGCTGCGTCACATCCGGTTGTGACTGGGAGTCCCAAAGGGCAGTGCACAATTGGCGCAGTGTCGTCCGGGTTAGGGTCTGGCCGGGGTTAGGCCGTCATCGTCAATAAAAATCTTTTCTAAAACTGACGTGCCTCGTTAAATAAAACAATTAAAAATCTGAGCCGCGGGAGTGAAATGAAATATGACTACTACGTTTTTAAAATGTCTATCTTTAAATCCCAATCACTTTTTCCTTTTAATAAATGTAAAAATATTTTAACATAGGTATTAATACCTAAACAAACACATTGCACTTAAAAAGAAAACATTTAACATGTTAAGTGTTTTTTTATTTTTTTTAGTACAAAGTGTGTTAGGTATTAATACCCATGTTAAAATATGTTTACATTTATTAAAAAGACGAAAAAAGTCATTGTAATTGTGTCGAATTGTTAAAAGTGGCCCTGTTGTTCCCTCATATCCCAGAGATAATGCCTTGATTTTTCACCTGGGAAGAAGACAATTCAATTGGCTCAACTTGACATTGGCTCAACCAACCCCAAGGCAAACATTCTGACTATATTATCACACACAGCTACAAGGATGCATTGTCATGCTATAGGTTTAAGACCTCATATGTAAGCTTATAGACACCCTAAATCATATAGAGAACAATCTTGAAACTTTTTGAGACTTAACTTGCTTACCACTTATTCCATGTGGTTTGATCCTTCACTGACCTCAAATCATACACAAAATGTATGTATTCCTAGAAACAAGAGAGGCTCAACATACCCCACTCTCCCCTACAACGTGCATGCTTCCTCTATGAACCAACAAGGATCCACCAAACCCAAACAAACGTGACCACATAAGACAGTCAGCCCTTTTCTTGTTCCTTAGAACACACACACACACACACACACAAAGTTATTAATGTCTCTGAAATGCCAGCTGTACACGGACCAATTCCTGGAAACATTCACCCAAGGCCACTTTTTTGGGGGCTTCATTACCATGGGAACTTGATTACCAAGCCTTTCAAGGGAATGACATCGTTCCGTTCCATTTCAAGCTAAGCCACCAGAGAGTAACTGCCTCAGTCAATACTTGAGACAATTAGGTACCACTTTAAATAAAAAGGCAGCCTTTATTAAAGGTTTTGTAAAGACTTTGACATGGCACTAACATACCTCATTGAACCAATCAAGGTCTTGGTATATAAAAAATATATATATATATAAAAAAATATATATTAAAAAAAATAAAAAAAATAAAAAATAAAAAAAAATCGCACAACCACTCTCCATAGAAGAATGGATCTCCTCTCCAGGACGTGTACTTGTACATCAAGCTGCCTCGCGCTACAGAAACAGGAGATATGCTCCGGTCCTATGGGCTGTTCTGGCTCGGACAAGTGCCTCTCCCCTATTTGACCTTGATAGCTTGTGTGCATGTATTGGCATGTAGGCTACGCGTGCCATTTTGAGATGTGTGTAGTATTGTCCTCGTCTATTGATGTTCTGTATTATGTCCCGTTTCATGGTTTGTGTGGAACCCCAGGAAGAGCAGCTGCTGCTTTCGCAACCGCTAACGGGGATCCTAATAAAAAGGGGAGGATCACGGCAGAGTTCAAAGTTAACCTTCGATACCTCTATCCCGCTCTTCTGCAGGCATTTTCACTCCCTAATCCTCTAAATCACACTCCCAATCAGACCAGGATTCAACAGAGTCTGCGAGAGAGGACATGGACTGACAAGCATGAAAACACACACACACACACACACACACACACAGTGACCCTGGCTATGGAGTAATTAAGATAAGACTAACAGTCTATTAGCTCCATTTGATTAGGCTGACAGGACGGATGGAGGAAAGATGACGATGTTAACGTTCCTAAGTTTTACAATCCATTTGTTTTCCTAAAGCTAACAGAATGAACCACAGTTAAGTTACAAAAATGGGATAGTCCACTCCAAAATCAAAAGTTTGACAAACGTGTCCAGACCTTAAAAAAGGTGGGTATTTAGTCCACGTCCCAGCTATATGGATGTCTCAATCTCAAATGAATGGGAAAGATATGGACTGTCTAATGTAAATCATTTTAGCCAGTTGCCATTCATTTCCAATTCTCCTTCCGGTCTGTATCAAAATGGCCTTCCAAGCGTCTATCACAGCTACCGAGATCTCTATCAGTGCTTTACCCCGTGACCTTGGGAGTGAATCTCAGCCAGAACACTTGGCAGTGTAGCGGAATACATCAATCTTTACGTCGAACAAAATCAGGACATTCATAAGCTGGCCAATGGAAATATTTACAGTGACAAAAATACCCCCAGAGCCAACAAACATCCAAGCACATCAAATGCGAACGTCCTTAAAAGTTGTTAAACAATTGAGCGTCGGGCGGCTTTATCCGGGCGCGCTAAATAAATGTACCACTGCTGTGACGCTAATCGCTCCCCGGTAGGTGGGCAAGAGCGAGAGTCAAAGGCAGAACTTTTTGCCTTTTGATGTTATTGTAAGACTCAATTTGGCTTGATTTCTCCGTCGGAAGCCCGACTGAAAAAGCATAAGTGGGAGTGGTCCCCTGTAGCTCCCATCTGTTCAGAAAGCTAGAGTGGATTATTGTATCGTTATTTTAGGAGATGAGGGGTTTGAAGATATACATAGTCTTTTTAGCTTTTGAGGTAACGATTTGTAGTCCTAACCAATCTCAGGCATTTTTTTTGTGACAAGTACACTACATTTGGGACTGGGAGCATTTTTTGACTAAACATTCCATGTTAAAATGTTATAAGATTGGAATAAAATAAAAAATAAAAAGGATTAGATGTGGCATGGATGCATTTCATTCAAGACTTCCATCATGGACTACTTGCTGTAGCAGTTGAGGGTGGAGTAAGACATTAAAGACACCAGCTAATATCCACTATGCTGTCACAGACATTAGGGACTGGGTGAAGATGCGGTGCACACACACATACATACAATGCTATGGTTCGCTGGCCCCTGCTGGGAAGGGAGGCAGTGGCACTAACAAGCTCCTATACATGCCCTCCTATCAGGAGAGGGGTCCAGGACATGGCAACAACACAGCAACGACACCAGACAACCAGGAACTTGGGGTTGCAGCGGCAATGTCCATTTTATCCATCAGCCTCAGGGGTAGTGTGGGATTACAGTCACTTGAAAGGAATGGAACTTTAACTGGAAATGCAAGGACTTTTCTAGGAAGGATAGGAAATCATAGAGCTAGGAGTATGATATCATAGAGCTAGGAGTATGATATCATAGAGCTAGGAGTATGATATCATAGAGCTAGGAGTATGCTATCATAGAGCTAGGAGTATGATATCATAGAGCTAGGAGTATGATATCATAGAGCTAGGAGTATGCTATCATAGAGCTAGGAGTATGCTATCATAGAGCTAGGAGTATGCTATCATAGAGCTAGGAGTATGCTATCATAGAGCTAGGAGTATGCTATCATAGAGCTAGGAGTATGCTATCATAGAGCTAGGAGTATGATATCATAGAGCTAGGAGTATGATATCATAGAGCTAGGAGTATGCTATCATAGAGCTAGGAGTATGATATCATAGAGCTAGGAGTATGATATCATAGAGCTAGGAGTATGATATCATAGAGCTAGGAGTATGATATCGTCGCTAACATCCCGTAGAGCAAACACAAACTGATGAAGTGAATTAAATACTCGAACACTTTAATTAAATCATACTGTTTCGTTAAATAAAGCACACATTCACATTGGGCAATCATGAAACTGGATAGCATATGGGGTATTTGGGGATATTGACAAAATACATCTTTTACATTTTTTAAACAAATGTATATTTTGTACAACGCGATTCGAAAGGAGCCAAAAACTCTTTATGTGAACAATAATTGACCCATAAGTAACATTCTCGTCCATGATCCCACCTGGTAGTGTTGGTACGGATATCACTCTAGTTAGTCAAACTGTATCCAAGTCTCCACACTGGAGAGTAGAGCTGCCTACTAAATCCTGGCCTTTAGGGAACGCAAAACTATTAAATATCTCATTTGACAGTTAGCCCTGAAATGGTCTTAAATGATAAACTGTGTAATCCTACTTCTATTCAGGGAATGGTAAACGGACGATGGTTGCCATAGAGACGGCGATGATGGTAACAGATCCAGGCAACATAGACAGTAGCTATCTATAGCCCGTCTGTCTGTGGTGTGGGTTGAGCTACTGTTGCTGTCCAAATGAATATCACCTACATATTGGTTTGAAGCAGATCAGAGTAGCAAGATGTGTGAGTCTCTCTGACAGCGGCCCAAATCGCACCCTTTTCCATATATAGTGCACTACTTTTGACCAGGGCCCAAACCTGCACAGGCACACGGGCACACACACAAACACACGCATGTGAACACACACAAGTAAACACATACCAACGGCACATGCTCGCACACACACATAGTCTCAGAGTCCATTAGAGCTGTTAACATCCCACTAGCAGAGTGCAGAGAAACATTCTCACAATTATGCTTCAATGGCCACTGCCAGACCCATCTGCTGCTAGAGAGGCCAGACGATGTTCTTTACAGCCGATCTGGGGCCTGTGGGTACGCTACTGCGTCAAATATCTCCCACCCTCCAGACTTTTTTCTCACAAGTGTAGCATAGGTTGTGCGCTCCGCAAACAACGTGTCCACTGCGACAATGATAACGGTAAAAGACTGGAATAAATACATATTGACAGAAATTACCGTAACCAAACAAACGAGAAATGAGCGAGAAGAGAGAGATCGAGAACGAAAACGAGAGAACAGAGAGGCAAAACGGAAGCTCCAAATGAACTCATCAAGCCAAAGGGCCCATCCCTCCTGTCCAAAATACTCGTTAAAGACGTGGCTTAGCCCGACTGTAATTACACTGCCAATGGCTACCGGTTGGGGACAACATTTCTCAGAATGAGGACATGTTTATACATGTATTGTCGTCTCATATTCTATTCATTTCAATCCCAAAGCAACAGATTCAGCCTGTGTGTGTGTGTGTGCCTGTGTGGGGTGTGTGTGTCTGTGTTTACTTGTTCAGTTCCCAGCTCCCCTATAAACTCTTCTCAATAATTCATAATGGAAAGTTGGTGGTTAAAATTCAGCATTGTGCACACATAATAAAATTGGGCATGGTATGACCCATTTAAAATGACAACAAAATCAGGCGGCTAGTCAAAGTGGACTGTGATTTAAGGTCAAGTCAAATATCCACTTGGTCGACTGCTTGATTGTCTTCAGTCAATACAAGAGTGCTGAATTATGAATGATGTGATGTTTGCATTGGGGTTGATACTAAAAATCATTTTAAAATGAAAGTCGGAAAACGGAAGGCTGCTGGAGTGAAAGGGAGACCTGTAACGGAAACGCTAAAGACAGACCACAGCTACAACAGGATGAATGGGCCGAGTAGGGAAACCACAAGAATGTGCATCTGTGAGAATCAAATCTAATTTTATTTGTCACATGCGCAGAATACAACAGGTTTTCATTACAGTGAAACGTTTACTTACAAGCCCTTAACCAACAATGCAGTTAAGAAAAAGCGTTAAGAAAGTATTTACTAAATAAACTGAAGTACGTGATAGTGTGTGTGTGATCTCTCTCCAGTTAATTGAAATGGCTTCTGTCCAAGGAAGAGAGTGACTGTCCGCAACGTGTGACGATCACCCTGGAATGGCCTGACGGAAAAGCCTTCCGCAGGCTACGCGCACCACACACACACACACACACACACACACACACACACACCATCAAGGAAATGAGAGGAGGCCTCATCCGTGGATAACAGTCTATCAAAAGCCATGATGGTACTTCTGCTGGAGGAGCAAATATAATCTTATCAAATCACAACACTGTCATGAACACCAGATGACAACTGTGTCTTGCACCGATCCACCCATGGAAAATGTTAGGTCCATTTCCTCATCAACACAACATTGAATATCCACAATTAACTATTAAAATGGACAATTTCAAACCAGGCGCTGTGTGTATCAAGCGTCTCAGAGTAGGAGTGCTGATCTAGGATCAGCCCCCCCATCCCAAATAAATCTTATTCATTGTGATCTAAAAGGCCAAACTGATCTTAAAATCCAAGCAATTCCATGGTAACAGAGTGACGCTGAAATTCACTTTTTCACATTAAAAATGTATGCCAAGGAAAAAACACTTTTAACAATAGCCACTGAAACACATAAAATCTCCCTCAGTTTTTTTTAACGTGTCCACGTTTTCCCAGAACTCTGTTAAATATCTAATTTGAATTCAGATTCAAAGATGTCTGCAGAAAGAATTGGGTGTCCGCTATGATATGACAACTTGAGTTTGAAAAAAATTTAATCTCTGTTGGCTATTGAACTACATACAGTAAGTGAAGTGGATCAACACCTGGTAACAGAATGACATCATGGGTCCTTCATTTGTATTCAACAGAGATCCATAATTTTGAATGTGATGTACCCTAATTATGTATACAAAAAAAAAGGTAGAAAAATGCAATATCCCACTTATTCTAATGAGCTCTGACCCAAACAAGACCAAATGTGGTTGTTCCAGACTGGACCAAATCTGTACCAATCATAGACATCCATGTTTCATACGTTTAGACTTCACAGAAGAGCACAGTGGAGTACAGGACTGCACAGCCCAGTACAGGGGGAGGCAGGTAGCCAAGCGATTAGAGAGCAAAGCCAGCAACCAGAGGGTGTCCAGTTCAAATCCTAGATGCCATTGCCTGTCATTGTGACCTTGAGCAAGGCAATTATCCCTCCACAACAACATCTCTCCAGGCACCCAGTGAGGTAGCCTCCCCACACCTCTACAAAACTACTCTACTCTACTGCAACCATGTTTTGTGACTACTATGGTTTCTCCATTGTGGCTAATTCAATTGTAATCATTCTGTTACACATTTTTTTAGTCACTATTACCAATTTGGAGTGATGCGTTTTAAAACACTTAATAATTCATAAACAGGGGCCTCCCGGGTGGCGCAGTGGTCTAAGGGCACTGCGGTCCAAGACCCTGGGTTCGCGCCCAGGCTCTGTCGCAGCCGGGTGCGACCGACCGACGCACAATTGGCCCAGCGTCATCCGGGTTAGAGAGGGTCCTTGTCTCATCGCGCACCAGTGACTCCTGTGGCAGGCCGGGCACAGTGCGCGCTAACCAAGGTAGCCAGGCGCACAGTGTTTCCTCTGACACATTGGTGCGGTTGGCTTCTGGGTTGGAGGCGTGCTGTGTTAAGAAGCAGTGCGGCTTGGTTGGGTTGTGTTTCGGAGGACGCATGGCTCTCGACTTCGTCTCTCCCGAGCCCGTACGGGAGTTGAGACAATTTCAGGGGATGAGACAAGATAGTAATTACTAACAATTGGATACCACGAAATTGGGGAGAAAAGGGGGTAAAAATGTATTTAACAAAAATAAATAAATAATAATAATAAATAATAAATTCATAAAGAACATTTTTATCAGTACAAACACTATAATCTGTTACATCTATGAACTTTCATCATCCTCCCTCATGAGGGAGAGGGATTAGAAAATATCTTAAAGATATGTGGGTTTTTGGTAACAGAATGACAAGACACTAGGCAATATTTCTTAGAAACTTACAGAAAGCAAACAATTTCTGCAAAATTAAATATAAAATGTTGATATTAGTCGGCCTTCAACATTGAATTTTGATGTATTTCTAGATGGAACAAAAATACATACACAACATGAGCTGAAATGTTTTAAAAATCCCAGAAATGTTCCGTATGCACAAATAGCTCAGATTTTCTCCACAAATTTGTTCACAAATCCCTGTTAGCGAGCATTTCTCCTTTGCCAAGATAATTCATCCACCTTACAGTTCTGGCATATCAAGAAGCTGATTAAACAGCATGATCATCATGGTCCTTCTGTAGCTCAGTTGGTAGAGCATGGCGCTTGTAACGCCAGGGTAGTGGGTTTGATCCCCGGGACCACCCATACGTAGAATGTATGCACACATGACTGTAAGTCGCTTTGGATAAAAGCGTCTGCTAATTGGCATATATTATTATTATTATTATCATTACACCGGTGCACCTTGTGCTGGGGACAATAAAAACCTACTCTAAAATCTTCAGTTGTCACAACACAATGCCACAATTGTCTAAAGTTATTGGGGAGCATGCAATTGGCATGCTGACTGCAGTAACAGAGAATTTAATGTTAATTTCTCTACCATAAGCCGCCTCCAGCGTCATTTTAGAGAATTTGGCAGTACATCCAACCCGCCTCACAACCGCAGACCAATTAGAACCACTGATTGTCTGGGCCTGGTTCCCCTGTGGGTGGACCTATGCCCTCCAAGGCCCACCCATGGCTGCACACCTGCCCAGTCATGTGTAATCCATAGATTAAGGCCTAATGTATGCATTTCAATTGACGGATTTCCTTCTATGAACTGCAACTCAGTAAAATATTTTAAAATGGTTGCTTTCATATTTTTTGTTCAGTAAAATACCTTAAAAACCATATACTAGAATAAGTCTTAAGAGCCCTTTTCCACCTGTGTGAGCAGAAATCAAAGCCTTTGCTTATTCCAAATGTTCAGGAACGAAAATGGTTGAAAAAATGTAGACTTCTAGCTTTCATTTGACACCAAATGTGATATGCTCCTATAAACGTGTTGGTTGGTGCTCATGGATCCTTTTACATGGAAATGACCATCAGTTTTCCTCTGAGACGCTTGATACACACTCCCAAAAAGCAGCGAGAAAGACAGACAACCCATTTTGAGGAGTGAGGTAATTTGGTTCTTACACTTCTGAACACGCTTGACAACACCTTGTGATGCTCGCAATATCGATATTCTCATCTCACCCGGCCAGTGAACACCCACGGGATTAGTATTTTTCTAGTTTGTGCCGTAAACCGACAACAGCCACGAAAGAGACCGACTTCCATTTCAATACGATGCCTCTCTATATCGGCCCGTATCTCTCTCTGCCTCTCTGGAGCTGCAACATCGCAGCAAGATGTGAAATTAACTCCAGGCGTTATGGAAACAGGGTTGGGGGATCTAACAACTGCAAGCCATCGAGTTAAAGAGCCTTTAAAGGAAGTTTAACACAGGCTTCACAGAAATTTGATGTGGAGGGCCACGTAACTACTTTCCTGACATTAAACCCCCCCCCAATGGGCCTAATTGGACAAAGTAGTCCCTTGAAGTAACGGTATGCCTACAATACACCCCTTTTTAATTTGTAATGTTCAGTAACATTGCACCAATGGAACACATGACACCTGTTTCACATTACCGCAACTGTTGGTGGCTAGTTACCACCACAGGGCTGATTGACAATGCCCAGGGGACTAGTATTCTACGCCAGGCTGGAACAAGACAGCAATCAGGCAAAAGCAGCAGCTTTCCGAGAGGGAGGCGAAATCCCAATTCAAACGGCAGATAAAGGAGTGGCTGATTAAATCAACCTAAACAGCAGATGGGGCACGGAGAGCAGCGTTTGACACACCGTATGGGAGCTAGCTGAAATCCCCCTGCTAATTTCAGGGGACGTTAGTTCAAATTAAACCAGGGTCATGTTCATTAGGGAATACCGTAGGGGGAATGTATTGGTTCCGTTGGCTCTGATGGTTGGACCAGTGTGCTAGCAACCGAAGTTTAGGTTTGATTCCCACATGGGTCACATATTTACTGAATGTGTGAACTGTAAATCCCGTTCATACATTACTGTGAATGATGATTCATCAGAAGACAAGCTAACACATGTGGAGGATGCTTGATCACACAGCCCTACCCACAACACTGACGGAGTGAGTGATTGTGTGTGCGAGCGCGCCACTAAAGCGGAAAGGAAGATGACCTCTCAAAAGGGACACTCGAGAATTTCTCAACGTTACCATGAATTTCGCTAAATGACTTTTTGATATGCACAGATGCTTTCTCCGCCACTGTTCTGGGAACATCACCGTTCATCAACTAACTTAAGATACACGAAAACACACAAGCTTCTATCATCCACTTCTATAGAGTACATTCCCTGTGATGGCTAGCAGCCATCCATATTCAAATTCAACACATATACTCCACTACCTGAAATAACCTTCTCTGCCAGAGAGTGAGATGGCTCAGTGATTAAGGGGGTAGAAATAGACAGTCGTTACACATTTGGGCTTTACCCACTGAAAGTCTTATTCTGTGTGAGTTTATGTCCCAAAACCAGAAAAGAGAATTGGATTCTATTTTTCTTAGCAATGAACACCCTCCACAACCGTAGGACTATCAGCTTTTACGTCAGACCAGCGTTATAATCCCTCCAGTTATAGACGAAGCTGGAAAGCGGAGACATTTCTAGCACGGCAAAACGCATTTCATTTGGATTTTGTTTCTCAAAGGGATAGAGAAAACCCGCATCGCAGTTATTTTAAAACCTTCACAAAGGGAAAGTGAACAGGCTGCTATGAGGTCGCACGGTGTGTTAGCACGGTGTGTTCGAACGGTTCACTGTGGATGCATAGAAAACACGTTTCTGGTGTAGGCGGTAGTTGGCCCTAGACACTGCTCTGAGGTCAGTTAATCTTATTTCCTGATGACTCAAGTTACCATTACTGGGTTGGAGAAACCTTGGCGACACCTTATTGTGAATTTTCCATCATGCCTCAGGTCATACACGCACTAGTATCACATATCTGCAACATTAGTAAGTATTGAGTAATGGTGGGAAATTAAGCATGTTGCCCTAGGTAAGAATGATGAATCATCACCCTTTTCAGTCTGTAGGACCTAGATGGGAGGAGTGATATCTTGAGAGAGAGTTCATTAGTCTGTCTGTGTCCTCTGAAATGAATCACTGTTCCATCCTCTGACTGAAATACACAGGCTTGGTGGCTGAAATTACTATGGGAAATGGCAAAGCATGACGTTAACAGCCTAGAATATGAGCCAAGATCAATTTAGTATTTCCTCCCCTAATGGTTAAGGTTAGGATTTGGGGTGGGGTAAGCTGATCCAAGATCTGTGCCTAAGGATGACAGGGTCTGATTGGTGTGGGTGGAACAAGGTGACTTCGTCAGGTGAAGATGTACAGCGGGGGGGATAAGATAGGAGTTAGGGTTCACAGAACTTTTGTTATACGTTATCCAACCATTTCCAACCCACAGTAGGAACACATGAACGTACATGCTTTCGTGAATAGAAAAATGCTGTAAAAACAAGTTTGGAAAATTCCACAGTAATAATTTGCCGCATTTCCAGAGTTACCAGCTGCACTACGCTGAGGTAACATGTCACTAGAGGCCGGAGCCAGGCCAATCACTTCCCAGAAAGAGACAATGCAAAGAGAGGGGTGACCTCGCATGTCCCCATTACCACACACACTTCATTAAGCCAGTGGCCCTGGGGTTTTCAGACAAAACAGACTTGGCCAGAGAAGATATCTGGCCTGAGGACACTTCCTCCTCCGGTCAGGAAGCAGCCATTCATGTTATCAGAGAGATGGACGACTCCCAACTCAATGCGTAGACATGATAAGCGCAATTTGTTTGAATGAGAGAAGGAAAGAAAGCAATCTTCCCGATGACAAGTGAATGTGAGAACTGAATGAAACACGCGTTGTTGACAACGTTTATGTGGCCCTTCCAATGACTCCTTCACATGTGTTAACTCTGTGATAAGAAACCTTCAAGAGACAAAGATAGCTCCCTTTATATTTTCTCTGCCCTTACATACCATAGTTCACCAGAGGCTCAACATTTAATTGAGCCACACACAAAGTTCAGAAGCAATTGTAAGAAAAAAAAAGTGTGACTTCCTTACATCTTACAGTGTCCTAACGGCCTATTAGGAATAGGTACTCCTTCATACCTTGAGTGCCTTCAGAGACGCTATTTAGCATGTTAGTCAGTAAGCTATTAGTGTCTGATGTGAGAAATAGATCATTTGAAGAGACAACACACAAAGGCATCTTTTTAATCCCTTCGAAGACTCACAATGAAAAAAAAACGATTCTGTCACTTGTCTTCACTTTGACCAAACTCTCAGTCAAAATGACTGACTGGGTGCGGAGTTGAACCCACGCTGGAAGACAAAAAGTGTTGCTTAATGCCAAACAGAGAAACTGTGCCCTCAGTCAATGAACCGGTGCATGTGTTACGAAACTACTGATACCAAATCAAGCGTTTTGGCTGACACTCGTTATTAAATGTTGAGGGAGTTTATGGAAAGTACATGTTTTTATGTCCCGTGCTCCATTAGGTTGAAATTCTGAGAAGACCAGAGCAGTGTTCTAAGAAAACCGAGCAACACTCATGCATTTCTAATGGACAATGTCGCAAGGGCGAAGGCAGGAGGAATGCAGTAATGCAATCAACATGAGTGACAACACCATAAGGTGTTATTACCATCATTTACATTGAAGACGTCACGGGCATGACGGCTATGCAGGACTAGAACTATATTATCTAGGCAACGGTGTGAGATGGAGGACAAACTGACACATTGACTGATCAGAGAAGAATGAATCCCCCTTTTCACAGTGAACTACAAGCATGCACAGATGACTGGCTGAGAATTAAGTGTAACTAAGCAGATTCTTAGGGGAGGTGCTGCTCATTCCTATGAATAAAGATGAGCGTTGTGGACCCAACTGTGCTCAAGCAGGAGCAGAATTATGCTAGAGCAACCTAAAACAGCATTAGGCCTACTAAATGGTCCACATATTATTAAGAATGTTCATAACAGTGGCCTGCCTATACGATTATGGTTATGGTGCAATATTACTGTGTCATCATTTTTGATTCATTGATTTGAATTCACCATACACTAATAGGCTATACGCTAAACGGTAGTTACAACAGCCCCATCCTGTGGTATAGTCTCAAAGCCGTTGATAAGTAACAGTAGCCCAGTGACCTCTAGACTCAAATACTATTTAATATAAAGCTCGAGTCAATTGCCTCTAGTTTGCTGAAAACATAAGTGGGTGTTTATATGTTCATCGCAGATTATAAGTGTTGAATTTACTTCCGGTCTATCGTTTTTCTTACATTTAGTCTAATAAGCAGATCTGGTGTGTGTGTGTGTGTTCATCCCACACGGCACCTATGACACATGAACATGGCATTTACTTTCAAATAGACTGACAATTGAGGCTATGGGTGGGATAGGTTAGGCTGGCTTACAGCAAGACAAAAACATATATCATCTAAAATGTTACTTCCACCCCGCCCTTTCTATCTGTTCCTCTTCTCGCACGAGAAAGTTCGCTGGAAGTCAACTTGAATATTGTTTGACACATTTAAATCAAACAATGGAAATGCTACAATTTTACAACAACAAAAAATGTATACACTTACCTCCTCGACAGTCAGCGGCATGCATATCCTGTACTCCTTGAGCAACATCTTATTTGATATAGCTCTTCTTGTTCTACAATGTAGCCCGTCTAACAAGTTATGACCGCCAAAGCTTTAGCTAATAAAAACGCAGAGTTTGGCAATGCATGTGGATCGCCTTGAAAACAGATGACCACTGTGAGTTGTCTTGTCTCATCGGAACGAATGGAATTTTCACTGGGGAATTTCTCACAAGCAGCGTTCAAAAACGAGCCTTTTTTAAAATTCCGGACAGGACGTGGGTAAAGAAAATCAGTTAAAAAACGTACATAACTAGGATATGCCCTCTGCGAAATACATGAGAATCGATTGAAAATCGGCCAAACAGATGTTGCTTTCAAAACGTGGGCGGTAATAAAACGGCCAAGTTGCTTTAACTGCAGTTTTCTCAAACCAAAAAGAAATAGATACGAGGTTAATATAAAACAAATATATTTAAAAAAGCGAGGGTCAGGTCTGTCCTTGCAGAGGCTAATTCGCTAAAATGTACTCTTCCTCACGCTTCTGAGTTCCTGCACATACGAGTCTTCTTTACAAAGGCTTAGCTTTATGTTGCGGTGTTCTCTCTTTGGATGTGAAAAAAACGGGACGAGCTCTTCCTTTGGCTGTCGTTTCTCACTCCGTGCGACGACGAGCTATTTTGCCGCTGCCACGGAAACATGCGGGCAGGAAACAAGATGCGTGAAAGTAAGCGCATCAGAGTTCATGCTCCCTTTCATTGTCACTGGTTCTATTCAAATGTGAACAATCCTCTTCCCTAGAAAGTGTTTGAAACCACGTTAAAAGATTGTGCTACACGAGTCGACTATGCAGCCTGCTGAGTAGCCTGTGTTATTTGACCTTGGCCTAAATAACGGTTTTTGATGACTCTGTGTCCATCATCCATCCAATCAAATGTTATTTGTCACATACACACGGTGAGCAGATGTTAATGCGAGTGTAGCGAAATGCTTGTGCTTCTGGTTCCCGACAGTGCAGTAATATCTAACAAGTAATCTAACAGTAACCCAACAACTACCCAATACGCACAAATCTAAAAGGGGTGAATGAGAATATGTACATGTAAAAAAAAATAAAAAAAATGGATGAGTGATGGCGGAGCGGCATAGGCAAGGCGCAATAGATGGTATAAAATACAGTATATTATATGAGAAATGTAAGATATGTAAACATGATCAAAGTGGCATTATTTAAATTGACATTGTTTAAAGTGACTAGTGACTGCTTGTTCATAGGTCTATGCCCCGACTTGGTCATAGCAGGCCTGATGATAGAGATGTAGGCCTATAACAACATACAGATCTAATGCATTTCTTAACAACCAAGGTCTAATTGGAATTAAATAAATAATAATAACCGACACAAATCGTTTACTTAGCCTAAAGGCTATTCTCTTTTTTTGTCTATCATGTTCTCTCTGGTATGCAATCTGGTTTCCGCTCAGCTTATGGATCTGTCACTGCAACCTTAAAGGTCCTCAATGATGTCACCAATGCCCCTGATTCTAAGCAATGTTGTGCTGCTATTTGTATTTATTGACTCGGTCAAAGCTTTTGATACGGTAAACCATTCCATTCTTGTGGTCCGGCTAAGGAGTATTGGTGTCTCTGAGGGGTCTTTAGCATGGTTTGCTAACTACCTCTCTCAAAGAGTGCAGTGTATGTCTCAGACACTGCCTGTCACCAAGGATGTACCCTACTGACAGGCAGTAGGCCCCAAGCTCTCTCATCCATTTATATGCAGATGATACAGTCTTATACTCACCTGGCCCCTCCCCGGATTTTGTATTAAATGCTCTACAACAAAGCTTTCTTGGTATCCAACAAACTTTCTCTGCCCTTAACCTTGTTCTGAACACCTCCAAAACAAAGGGCATGTGGTTTAGTAAGAAGAAGTCCCCTCTCCCCACAGGTGTGATTACTACCTCTGAGGGTTTAGAGCTTGAGGTAGTCACCTCATACAAGTACTTGAGAGTATGGCTAGGCGGTACACTGTTCTTCTCTCAGCACATGTCAAAGCTGCAGGCTAAAGTTACATCTAGACTTGGTTTCCTCTATCGTAATCGTTCCATTTCTCACCCCAGCTGCCAAACTAACCCTGATTCAGATGACCATCCTACCCATGTTAGATTATGGAGACATAATTTATAGATCGGCAGGTAAGGGTGCTCTCGAGTGACTAGATGCTCTTTACCATTCGGACATCAGATTTGCCCCCAATGCTCCTTATAGGACACATCACTGCACTCTATATTCTTCTGTAAACTGGTCATCTCTGTATACCCGTCGCAAGACTCACTGGTTGATGCTTATTTATAAATCCCTCTTAGGCCTCACTCCCTATCTGAGATATCTACTGCAGCCCTCATCCAACACCCGTTCTGCCAGTCACATTCTGTTAAAGATCCCCAAAGCACACACATCCCTGGGTCACTCGTCTTTTCAGTTCGCTGCAGCTAGCGACTGGATCAAGCTGCGACAAAAACACTCAAACTGAACAGTTTTATCTCAATCTCTTGATTCAAAGACTCTATCATGGACACTCTTACTGACAGTTGTGGCTGCTTTGCGCGTTGTATTGGTGTCTCTACCTTTTTGCCCTTTGTGCTGTTGTCTGTGCCCAATAATGTTTATGCCATGTTTTGTGCTGCTACCATGTTGTGCTGCTGCCATGTGTTGCTACCATGTTGTTGTCATGTGTCGCTGCCTTACTATGTTGTTGTCTTAGGTCTCTCTTTATGTAGTGTTGTCTCTCTTGTCGTGATGAGTTTTTTGTCCCATATTTTTATTTAATTTATTTTTTAATCCCAGCATCCTTCCCCACAGGAGGCCTTTTGCCTTTTGGTAGGCTGTCATTGTAAATAAGAATGGCTTCTTAACTGACTTGCCTCATTAAATAAAGGTTAAATAAAAAAAATTGTGAGCAAACTGATCAAGCAATAAGAAGTGGAATAAATGAACCAGTTACATGTTTCAGGAAACATTACTTGTTTATATGGTTGAATCTTTTAGGATTTTATTCAAAGTTCCAATGTCTATATGACTTTGTGCCAATTTGATTGAATGGAAAATAACAATGTATGTGTCCCAAATGGCACCCCATTCCCTACATACAGCACAACTGACAATGCCCAGGGGACTAGTATTCTACGCCAGGCTGGAACAAGACAGCAATCAGGCAAAAGCAGCAGCTTGCCGAGAGGGAGGCTAAATCCCAATTCAAACGGCAGATAAAGGAGTGGCTGATTAAATCAACGTAAACAGCAGATGGGGCACGGGGAGCAGCGTTTGACACACAGTATGGGAGCTAGCTGAAATCCCCCTGCTAATTTCAGGGGACGTTAGTTCAAATTAAACCAGGGTCATGTTCATTAGGGAATACCGTAGGGGGAATGTATGGGTTCCGTTGGCTCTGATGGTTGGACCAGTGTGCTCGCAACCGAAGTTTAGGTTTGATTCTCACATGGGTCACATATTTACTGAATGTGTGAACTGTAAATCCCGTTCATAAATTACTGTGAATGATGATTCATCAGAAGACAAGCTAACACATGTGGAGGATGTTTGATCACACAGCCCTACCCACAACACTGATTGTGTGTGCGAGCGCGCCACTAAAGCGGAAAGGAAGATGACCTCTCAAAAGGGACACTCGAGAATTTCTCAACGTTACCATGAATTTCGCAAATGGACTTTTTGATAGGCACAGATGCTTTCTCCGCCACTGTTCTGGGAACATCACCGTTCATCAACTAACTTAACATACACGAAAACACACGAGCTTCTATCATCCACTTCTATAGAGTACATTCCCTGTGATGGCTAGCAGCCATCCATATTCAAATTCAACACATATACTCCACTACCTGAAATAACCTTCTCTGCCAGAGAGTGAGATGGCTCAGTGATTAAGGGGGTAGAAATAGACAGTCGTTACACATTTGGGCTTTACCCACTTAAACACTTATTCTGTGTGAGTTTATGTCCCAAAACCAGAAAAGAGAATTGGATTCTATTTTTCTTTGCAATGAACACCATCCACAACCGTAGGACTATCAGCTTTTACGTCAGACCAGCGTTATAATCCCTCCAGTTATAGCCGAAACTGGAAAGCGTAGAGAAAATTCAAGCACGGCAAAACGCATTTAATATGAATTTTAACTCGTCTTTTAAATTCGCTGCAGCTAGCGACTGGAACGAGCTGCAACAAACACTCAAACTGAACAGTTTTATCTCAATCTCTTCATTCAAAGACTCAAGCATGGACACTTACTGACAGTTGTGGCTGCTTTTTCTCTACCTTTGTGCTGTTGTCTGTGCCCAATAATGTTTGTACCATGTTTTGTGCTGCTACCATGTTGTACTGCTGCCATGTTGTGTTGCTACCATGTTGTGTTGCTGCCATGCTGTGTTGTCTTAGGTCTCTCTTTATGCAGTGTTGTCTCTCTTGTCGTGATGAGTTTTTTGTCCTATATTTTTATTTATTTTATTTTTATTTTTAATCCCAGCATCCTTCCCCACAGGAGGCCTTTTGGTATGCTGTCATTGTAAATAAGAATTGGTTCTTAACTGACTTGCCTCATTAAATAAAGGTTAAATAAAGGTTAAATAAAAAAATTGTGGGCAAACTGATCAAGCAATAAGAAGTGGAATAAATGAACCAGTTACATCTTTTAGGATTTTGTTCCAATGTCTATAGGACTTTGTGCCAATTTGATTCAATGGAAAATAACAATGATTGTGTCCCAAATGGCACCCCATTCCCTACATACTACACAACTTTTGACAAGAGCCCTATGGGCCCAGGTTAAAAGTAGTGCGCTATACAGGGGTCAGGATGCCATTTGGGACACAAATATAGCTTTTCATGTGATCTAGTTTGTAGTTTGACCAACATTACAATAATGATGTAACTCCAACATTTTAATAATGTCTGTTTTTGATTAGAAAGGGTGTTAGGCTCTATGTTAGATATATGACCTTCTCAACGCACACAATAGCCCTGTATGGCTTCCTAAAGCTCTAGCTCAGAACAGCACATCCTCAAATTAAGTCATGTTACGCAACACCTGTGGCCCACTTTTCAGAAGTAGACAATGGGCATGGGTCGGACTCAAGCTCTCAGCCGTGTGTTCGATAAGAGTGCTGGATGTGGTTTCATCTTCAGTCTGTCAATGGATCTCAGATTGTTTCAGCGCAGGGTAACAAAAAGTGGATTCAGAATTATAAAATTAAAATGCCCTCATTATGATTTGCATGGTCACACTCACAATTGATTTCTTGTTCTCCATATCACTTTAAAATGCTATGCTTATAAAAGTGATTCAATTAGTTATCAGGCAGTCTCTTCTCAGTGTCGTGGAAATTTCCTTAATTACCAAATGATGAGAGAGCAAATCACACGAGTCAGAGTTATGCTTAATCTTCACCTTTAATAATAATTAAGCTTTTGCAATAGCATTTTGACTTTCAACAATTCAGTATCTCTAAATGAAAAGTTGAGAGTCCCTTACACAATGGCAAATGGGATCCTTTATAGCAAAGATCCACCCCCTCCTAGACGACATGACAAAACAGAGGTCTTAGGAATTTACACAGAGAGAAAACACCTTACTTCAGAGAGAATATCCCCTAGTCAGACAGAGTGGGCTATAAATTATCGTTCAGTTTGGTCTCCTAAACAAAGCTCTTATCTCATCCTTGGTACAAAATGGTACCAAGACATTACCCCCACCCTATGATATATATCAAATTGTCATTTATTTAGAACCAATTCTAAATACAACCAATCAGAGGACAAACTCACAGAGAGGAGAGTGACCCTATAAGTCAACAAAGAGGGAGCATAGAATGATTCCAGACACTGTCACCCTTCTTTCCCCGATGAGAAAAGTAGGGAGTCACTGCCACACCGAAAAGATATGTTTACACATGATGACCCCTTGACCTCTCCCCTCTCCGTGGCCCATGCAACTTAGTCCTGACATAGAACAGATAACTGCCAATGGCCACCACTATAGTACAACAAAATACATTCTTATGAGAAATAACTCATAAGCATATCATGAAAATAACACATCTTATCTATGTTACCCAACTAATTCTGATAATTCCCCAACATCAGGCGTTTATTGTAGACACGACTCCATCATAAAGATGACATGGTTGATATTTGCCCTACATTACTTGAATGAGTGCTTTATGATCCTGCAAATATTTGGATGCCTCTTCAGCCCTGTTTTATTTGGCCAATATTTTCATTATTTCATATTTGGTCTCCTCTCTGAGCTGATACAGGCCATGTTTAATTTTCAAGCTGTTAAGGTTAAGGTTTAGTCTGTGTTGGGGAAATATGATCCTTGGCCAGCACTTAGGTGCAGCTTCCCCCCGGAGCAGGAAAATCACTGACCTACATGAGTTGTATTTATTTCTGAGGGGAATCTTTCAAAGCAACGAACTGTGTGAATGAAACCAAATCATGAACAGTAATGTCCTAGTGACATCTGCTGGTTAACTTGAGTCAATACATGGAGATGAGGCCTACACCTTTCAGCCGAGGTGTAAAACAGCAACATACTGCTAAATTCTTTGTTCACCATTCAAGTCCAAGGTTCTAATCCATACACTTGTCATCTCCCGTCTGGACTACTGCAACTCTCTGTTGGCTGGACTCCCCACTTTTGCTATCAAACCCCTGCAATTTATCCAGAACACCGTAGCTCGCCTGGTGTTCAACCTTCTCAAGTTCTCCCATGTCACTCCGCTCCTCCGCACACTCCACTGGCTTCCAGTAGAAGCCTGCATCCACTTCAAGTCCCTTTTACTTGCCTATGGAGCACCAAGAGGAACTGCCCCTTCCTACTTTCAGGCTATTCTCAAACCCTTCACCTCAACTCCAGCACTCCATTCTGCCACCTCTGGTCTCTTCGCCCTCCTTGCACCCCAATGGTGGACCGAGCAATTCACATAATAAGTTGCGTGGACTCACTCGGTGTGCAATAATAGGGTTTAACATTATTTGTGAATGACTAGCTCATCTCTGTACCTCACATATACAATTGTCTGTAAGGTCCCTCAGTCGATCAGTGAATTATAAACACAGATTCAACCACAAAGACCAGGGAGGTTTTCCAATGCCTCGCAAAGAAGGGCACCTATTGGTAGACGGGTACAAATAAAAATAAATAAACATTGAATAAGCCTTTGAGCATGGTGAAGTTGTTAATTAGACTTTGGATGATGTATCAATACACCCAGTCACTACAAAGATACAGATGTCCTCCCTAACTCAGTTGCCGGAGAGGAAGGAAACCGCTCAGGGATTTCACCATGAGCCAATGGCGACTTTAAAACACTTACAGAGTTTAATGGCTGTGATAGGATATAACTGAGGATGGATCAATAATATTGTAGTTACTATACAATACTAACCTAAATGACCGAGTGGAAAAAAAGGAAGCTTGTACATGTTTTCACTTTGTGATTAAGGGGTATTGGGTAAAAATAAAATAATATATTTAATCCATTTTTCAATTCAGGCTGTAACACACACATATAAATACTTTCTCAAGGCACTATAAGTGGTGTTCACATTTCAAGCTCAGGAAAAGAAACTTAATAAATATATGAATTTAGTGTGAATTATTCACAACATTGTGTCAATAGACTTTTCAGAATCATACTTTGCTATGATAGGCTTCCCGAGGCAGGTTTCTCTATACAGTTGGTTTAATAATTGTAAAAATAATAATAATTCATGACATTTGTAAAGCACTTTTCATTATACAGAATAATATCAATGTTTTTTAAAACAGGACTGTTTGTGTCTGAAATAGCACCAAGAGAAATATTACCAAGAGTGCACAACTGTCTTGAAACTTTGATGGTGGAGTCAATGAGATGAGATTTGGAAGGAAGGCCTCGAGACTACATCATCATCATCGTCAATTAGATCATGTGTAATATATTTGGGTTTATATTCGCTCTACTTAAAATGCCTCCTTCACAGAGACAGGCGTCTTTTTGTTATTGGCCCACTATTTTCATGCTTAAAAAAATATAGCAGAATAACCTAGAAAATAATTCTGGAAATTATAACGTTTCACCTTGAGCACAGTTTCCCCCCATCAAGAACCTATTAATGGAAAGAAAATATCAAACAATATCAGTGAGGACAGTTGGAAAGGTTAAGTTGAGAGAGAGGGACGCTGTGTGAATAAGTAAGAAGTGACTGTCAAAACGCCTGACACAAATAACAATGATTTTTTTATGGTCCTTCTCTGGGTCCTTCTGGCAGCCTAGGTGGCCTTTGCAGTTCCTTGTTATTGGTCGGTTTTCCTTCACTTCCTGTAGTTTTGACACAACAGCAGCGTGCTAGCAGCAGTTAGCACTTATCAGAAATTTCACTTGTAAATTCGCCGTAGTATTCAGCTTACGATGTCGGAAAACATGTCTGCAGAGGTGGAGAGATCAGAAAGATCAGATGGCAAGCTTGTGAAGATGGAGATTGACTACAGTTCAACTGTAGATACACGTCTACCGGAGTGTGCTGAAATGGCAAAAGTAAGTTGAGTATGAATGAGGCCAGCGCTGGCTGAGTCATGGTGCATCACGAATGTTAGCAGAATGGCTAGCTAGCTAACTTGTTAGCAAATAAAGTGCTGTTTGTAATAATAGGCAACATTGCAACTGTATTGCAACAAAGTATCACAAATATTGAGTCGATTTACTTGTAATGTAAGTTATACATCTCGATTAGTTAGCTCGGTAACGTTAGCTACGGTAATTGTTTTCGTCAGGTAACTTCTCTAGCTAACGTTACCTACAGACTCTACTAGTACAGTATCTTCGCTCTTGGTGTTATGTTATGCTTTACTAGCCGGTTTGGTCGTTTCAGTTGGATTGTAAAACTAATTTATCAACCAACTACTAACGTAGGTACCACTGTTATTGTTTTTCGAAGACCCCGCTACTTTTTGTTAGAAATATACAAACGTTATTGCTTGCTGGTGAAGTTTTTCAGTTTTAATCATGTGTCAAAGCTGACAGAAATGTGTTAACATCTTTGGATTTCCCGAATCAGACTCTGATCAGCAGTGACTTTATGAATGATACAGTTTTTATTAGTATTTTTGGTCATCCATCTCATAATTTGATCATGTGTGGTCATTTTAAATGGATCTTTATAAGAATTGTCTGTCATTTGTCCTGACTGTAAGCTTGATCTGCTCTGCTTTTCTAGGAAGGTCGGCTGCAGGAGGCCGTTGAAAGCCTCTTGTCGCTGGAGAAGCAAACGAGGACTGTGAGTGGGAATTCATTCATTTCTAATTAAACATCATACTCCATTGAGATTAAACAATATAAATGATCATACTCTTCTGACTAATCAAATAGTTATCTTTGAGTAACGTTGTTCTCTTTTTATGCATCTGCACAGGCTTCTGACATGGTGTCAACCTCCAGAATCCTGGTGGCCGTTGTGCAGATGTGCTATGAAGCGAAGGACATGGACGCCCTAAATGAAAACATCATGCTGCTCTCTAAAAGGAGGAGTCAGCTCAAAGGGGTGAGACTTGGGGCTCCTTCTTTGAAGGGATACTAAGAGAAGGTAAAACATTTGAGGCAGGGGTGTATTAATTAGTGCAAGCAGTTGCCAAAATGTTTTGCAACAGAAAACGCAACAAACAAATGTAATGTAGGTCCCTTCTCGTTTTTGTTCTGTTTGCCAACATTTGGTTTATCGTGAATACACCTCAGGTATGCACCAGTAGGTTATGGTGCTTTGCCATCAAAACAATGTTTTCTTCGTGTCCTTTTATGTGTTCCAAGACAAAGTAAAGTGTTGCCTGATGTTAGCTCTTTCGATATATGACCTTCTCTTTTGCTTTGTTTCTCTATTCTCAGGCTGTTGCTAAGATGGTGCAAGAATGTTACAAGTATGTAGATACCGTGACCGACCTGACTGTTAAGCTGAGACTCATTGACACACTACGTACAGTGACCGCTGGCAAGGTGCGTGGTGTCATGAACTTTCTCTGATTAACCTTACTTGGATCGTCCTAAAATGACATGAAGATGATACCACCAATCATGCATATTCAGATGGCATAAAACAAATATTTAACTTTTGTGGGTCCAAGTCATGTCTCCATGCAATTCAAATGCGCTAACGGCTTTGTTTCCCTCACTCAGATCTATGTGGAGATTGAGCGAGCCAGGCTGACCAAAACATTGGCAAACATCAAGGAGCAGCATGGTGAGGTCAAAGAGGCTGCAGCAATCCTCCAAGAGCTGCAGGTAAGGGGTTTTCACTGGAATTCCTTGGCAGTTTTCACAATTTCTTATAGACTGGAGGTAAGAGGTTTCAACCATCCATGTTGCATGAAGCTATTTGCCTTACTGGACTGAATCTTCAGACACAAGTGCAGAACTCAAACTGGCGGCCAAATCCCCTTGACGTCAAGTTAAAAAAAATATTCAACTTCATATTCATCATCTCCAGCACCACCCCAACATCAACATGTGTGAAAATGGCGAGTTTCTTTGTTTGGTAGTACAAAAGATGGAAGAAAAGTGTTTCCAATGACATCATTGGTGTGCATCGTATGATTTTTTTTTTTACCAATTATGAGTAGGCATTGTCATTGGAATCACTTTTCTTACATCTTTTTTACTACAAAACATAGAAACTCGCCATTTTCACATATGTTGGGGTGGTGCTGGAGATGATGAAAAATAAGTTGAAAACTGAAAAATTTCCTTTTTCATAATTTCAGTGAAAGTTGGCTGAGACACCATAAATAATCTAAATTAAAACTTGTGAAGTGTTGTGCCCTCCAGGACCACTACAACAGTTGTTCACAAACCATTCTTCTCCTGGTCCAGGCTGTGATGTTGCACAGCTGGGCCGTGTTCAGTAGGCACGAAATGGGAGTGGTATTAACTGAACTTGCCGAATGAGAAACGTTTTGCTATGACATGCCCTAATGAACATGACCCAGGGCTAGAGAATAATATTCTGCCTCTGACAGCATGCACTCTTTCACTCTACAGGTGGAGACATACGGCTCCATGGAGAAGAAAGAGAAGGTGGAGTTCATCCTGGAGCAAATGAGGCTGTGCATCGCCGTCAAGGACTACATCCGCACCCAGATCATTAGCAAGAAGATCAATACCAAGTTCTTTACAGAGGACGGCACTGAGGTGAGAGAAAATAGTTTATTCAGGCTGGGTGTTATGATATGGCCTCCCTCCCAAATGGCACCCTGTTCTCTAGAGTGCACTGCTTTTGACCAGGGCCCATAGGGGTCTGGGTATGCTATGTAGGGAATAGTGTGCCATTTGTGGTTTTGTCTATTGGGGTGGAGGAGGAACTACCTAAACATTCAATGTTCCAATCAAAACGTTCACTTTCGTTTCCTGTTTTGGAACAGTTTGACAGAAAACAATATTTATTTCCTGCAAAATATATTTTTCTTTTCGGCTGTTTGGAAATATATGACTGTTTTTGGCGGTCTAATCTGCTCCTGATGAAGAAACATAGCAGTTAAAAACCAAGCTGCAATATTTTTAACCATTTATGTCATTATTTTTCCTTAGGAGTCTAAGCTGAAGTATTACAATCTGATGATCCAAGTAGACCAGCACGAGGGATCCTACTTGTCCATCTGCAAACACTACCGAGCCATCTATGATACCCCCTGCATTCTGGAGGATAGCTCCAAATGGCAACAGGTAAACACTGGTCTCAGGATAATGGTTTTTTTTTTTTAGGCTTCAGCTGTACATTTGTTGTTTCTGAAATAAAATATTGCTCTTACAAGCAGGACTTAGTTGGAGAGGATGTTAGTGAGTGTACTGCACACTGACTGGCGAAAATGTGGCTAACATTGGGTCTGGCTTCACAGGGGACTAAAGACGTTACAGATTGCACCTTTTTAAAATGCATAACGATACAACGCTAATGTTCTTTCCTGTTCCAGGCTCTGAAAAGTGTTGTTCTGTACGTGATACTGGCTCCCTACGACAACGAGCAGTCCGACCTGGTGCACAGAATCAACGAAGACAAGAAATTGGAAGAAATACCCAAATACAAGTAAGACATTTAAATCGCATTATATTCCGGTGATTTAATTTCTCCCCTCAAATACCAAGAATGTAAACTATCTTCGATGGTTCATTCCTTAACATCTTCAATGGTATAACACATTATTTCTCATCAGCAATGTCCAAATATTCCTCATCGGAAGAATGTAACCTCGAGATGATTCATTCGTAATAATCTTAGCATTCAATACGGTTTCACAATATTCCTCATCATCCAACTCTGTAACACAGTAATTAACTATATATTCTCGAAGGTACCATATAACCTAGCCAATTCCCAGTGGTGAAACCTAGCTAAGCTACCAACTGCACATGCTTGATCTTTGTGGTACGGTGAAACCTAGGCTAAACTCTGGTGCCTCAACTACATATCATTGTGGGGTGGTGCTTTTGCCGTGCTGTGGTTCGTCTCATCGTGGTTTCCCTCTTACCTCTCCCTCCAGGGACCTCCTGAAACAGTTCACCACCATGGAGCTGATGCGTTGGGCCTCCCTGGTGGAGGATTATGGGAAGGAGCTGAGAGAGGGCTCCCCCGACAGCCCGGCCACCGACGTTTTCAACTGCTCAGAGGAGGGCGAAAAGAGGTGGAAGGACCTCAAGAATAGAGTGGTGGAGCACGTAAGTAATTTATGGAACTGCTTTCATGGAATATCTATAGATAGAATATCACAATTACCTTAGTGGGATAGTTTGTTTTAGCAAAGGTTCTGTGGTGGGATCACAATGCCGTCTCGTTGGAACATGGTTGCTGAAAAATGATCTTGGAACGTTCCTTTTCCCATCTAGAATACTTTCACGTAATTGGTATTTTTGATTCCAGCTATGTCATGTTGCACTGTTGCTTATTTGAGTTTTTTTTCTTAATCTCTCCTTTTAGAATATAAGAATTATGGCCAAATATTACACAAGGATCACAATGAAGAGGATGGCTGGCCTCCTGGACCTCTCCATAGACGTATGCACCACCAATCTACTCTTTACATCTGTTACATTTTTGACAGGGGATGGAATTCTTACTGGTCCTCAACCCTAATGAATGCAGCCTTAAAGGATAGTTTTCCCTCCAAAATTAGGTTGAAACATAGGTGCAGCTCCGTATGGTGCGTCTCTGTTCACGCCAGGGGATCTGAACAGGAGTTGCCGACTTCGGTGAAACTTCACATGATTGTTGCCTTTCTGTTTTCGTGTGTTGCACTTCCATTCAATCGCATCTATGAATCGCATGATAATGCGCAGTGTTGACGTCAAGTTTTGTTAGTCGTATGTACGGGACACACCGTCCAACGAAATGCTTAGGCAATAACCAAGGACACGGATGGTTCCTAATGTTGTGAGATTACCTCTGGTGTTTACAGAACAACAGGTGCTGTGAGATTACCTCTGGTGTTTACAGAACCACAGGTGCTGTGAGATTACCTCTGGTGTTTACAGAACAACAGGTGCTGTGAGATTAGGAAGTCAGAACCGGCTGAGACAAAGCAATTGTAACAGTAGAGCAAAGGAATGTATGAAAGCGTATATTCTTATTTTAAATATAAGTAGTTCTGTCCTTGTGCTGTACTTGTCTACTAATGTTATGTCATGTTTTCTCTTTTGTCTGGACCCCAGGAAGAGTAGCTGCTGCTTTAGCAAAATACTAAATACTAGAGATTTTCATACCTTAAAGGTCAAATCAAAGGTAGACTTAGAGATATGACGTAATGTACAAAGTAAACAGCATAGCGGGTCAATTTCCGCAATAACTAAGCATTTTAAGTGCACGGCTAAACTTCTCTGCCGTTTTGGTCCCATTGTAACGGTGTGAAGAGAACCCATGTGCAGATAATGTGTGAGAGCGAGGTCTTCCATCTCGCTCATTGCAATATATGTGGCGCTCCTCATGGCAACTTAATTTTCGCTGAGTGGTCGACAGTTGAGCTCAATCCATATTTCTCAACTTGATATTGGAGTGTGAAACTCAACAAAAAATGTTTTATCTATAGAAGTACTATAGTACCCTAAATGAAATGTGTGATTTTGTTATTGATGGTCTTTTGAAGACACAGATTCTAACATCTCCAATATCTCTTGCAGGAGTCTGAGGAGTTCCTCTCCAACCTGGTTGTGAACAAGACCATCTACGCCAAGGTGGACAGGCTAGCCGGGATCATCAACTTCCAGAGGCCGAAGGACCCCAACGACCTGCTCAACGACTGGTCCCACAAACTGAACTCCCTCATGTCCCTGGTCAACAAAACCACACATCTCATCGCCAAAGAGGAGATGATACACAACCTGCAGTGATGAGGACCGAGTGCATTGTTTTCTTTCTTTTTTTTCCTTCTTTACTTTATTGAGTTTTTCTGAATTTACATTGATGAATGAACTGTTATTCCAATGTCAACTGCCCACATTTTTGGAATAACAAATACCACATACCACACGCAAAGTTGAAGCATTTACAATAAACAAGTCTTACCATATGTTACGATCTCTCGTCCCACTGATGTAATACGAATTACACTGTTTAGAGTGGTCTCCCAATTTTATCTACCACAATTTGAGCATGTACTTTGTTCTAGAACCCAGACCACAGAGGGGCATACAACTGTAAATGTTTTCTCTCCTGTCCCAACTCTCTTTTTCATGTAACTGTTTTAAGGGATTTAGTGTTAAAGCATTTGCGTGCAACTTGCTGTATTAAAACATTTGCTGTGAGTTCTTGACGTCTTTTTTAAATATTTTAAAATATCTACTTCGCAATGTAAACACTTCTCACATGGCATAAAGGATATTATTTTGTTGAGTATTGTAACAGAAACAGTGATTATTACGGAGTTTTATTTAACTGTTGTCAGATCAAGTTAAGAATACTTGTTTAAAAGCTGTGAAAGGCAAACCTGACAGATGCAGCTTTTTGTTGGTTTGAAAGGTTCTGGATCCTCTAGCTATCTAGTGATGACTAAATGTTACAGGTGGCACTAAATCAAGACTTATTTTTTGTGAGCTTATTTATTATATTTACCATTTCGACCTTACTGTGTAGTTATATCCATATGAAAATAGAACTATAGCAGTTATATAAAAGCAAAGACAATGGGATATTATGTAGAAATAAAATTCAAATGTAGTTATGTACGATTACACATGATCTTTCTATTGTTTTAATTAGCCAAATCATCTATACATCAAAATATCTCTGAAAATTGTCCAGATAGTAGCTGAAATGAGATGGACAAAATACAACACACAATGTTTTATTGATGTAATACTGTTATATAATTTACAGTGCTCAGCTAGGTGAACCTGGAAACTGGTTTATGCAATATTAGGGAAATGTATGAAAACTGGTATAATGACTTGCTTTAAAGACTGGTATATGACTTGGTTAGAAGTTCACAAACCCCAACCTACACCAAAAAGACCCAAATCCCCTCAACCTTCAGATGAGCTTTTTCCCACTATCCTTTGCGATGGGCTGACAAGTGGATCCAAGATGGCGTAGAAAGTAAAGCTAGGTAAGTGTAGACTTCCTATTTTCAGTCCTTTCAGTTGTCTTTTTCAGTGGCAAGGACACCGACTTGACTCCCATCTGTAACACATTCTGAGAGTAATGAAGGTATACAATTCATGCCGCGACCACAATGTAATGTCATGTCACTTCTATACGTCAAAAAACCGAGCCAAAATTACAGGCCCGTGCAATATCGCTAACGATAGCTCGGAAACGTTAGTTATGTATCCATTCTGCATACGTTTTGGTCAGCATGCTAGGCAGGTGGCTAACGTTAGCAAGCTAGTTTGGTGACAAAACCAAAGCGAAGGGCCCTATTTTGGCTGACGTGCAAACTGCTGTCGACAGCACCATTTTCTCACTATGTACTCATGATAAATTTAACGACAATTATTATGGAACTGTTTTTTCCTCGTAATATTGTTGTAAATTATGTGCCAATGGTATTGGCTACTATCGCTCAGTGAGTCTACAGTCTCATCACAAAATTATTGATAGCCCACCTAGCTAGCAAAATGATTTGCTAATCTAATTTCTTTGTTTTTAAAGTTAGAAGCAATACATTTCCATGGTTCAAATTCCTCCTATATTTAATCACGTTGCTCACCAATATGTCACAATAGATAGCTGAATGCATTGATACAAGCTAATGTGAGTTAACTAGCTAGATCACGCCACACGACTATTGCACTGTGGTCCTACCAAACATGCGAGCGAACTCGAAGCCAGCTACAGTTAGCGGGTGCTTGTACCGTGTTGTTTTAGCTAATACCGACTACGGACAAGTTAATCGTTAACGTTAGTGGCTCGCCAACAGACATGGTACATCTATTATTAACTGACCCGGAATCTCAAAATAGACTGTTTAAAAAAATATTTGTATTAGTCTATAGGAGTGCCTTTTTTGGAGCGATCATGCCGAATAGGGCATTGTGTTTTGCCATTAGGTAAACACTAGCTAAACCATAGCGATGTAGTAACTAGCTAGCTAACAGCCTAAAAATGTCGCCCCTTGATTCATCTTTGTTTATTTGAAGTGATGCGTTTCATTTGACTGTGAAATATAATTAATGACTCTTCTGGCCATTACTTGCAAGCCACATGGTTGTCATTTTGCTCTTACAAACTGCAATAGCATGTTCATGTCATGTCTTTGGTTGTCTCAATTTCTTGTCTATTGACCAATCCATAATAGTACAAAAGTTCAAGCTAATAGACTTAAAGATGCCAAACAAAAAGTGTTGGCCTATATTTGGGTCATCAAATATGTATTTGCATTCCAACGTGCTGTGAGTGATATTTCCACAACAGTAGTTGTAGCATTTCCTAAAATGCTTTGAATACTCTGGAAACCTGCCTCTGAACCTTGGCCTTATCTGAGGTATTCCTTACAAGATAATGTTACACACAAATTCTGGGGGGTGGTGTTGGTTTAGGTTCGGACTTATGGCATGACTAAAATATAGCCTAAGTAACCTAGCTTATACACTCATCTTGGTCATTGTGAGGGAATTTAAATATGTGTGATTCACTTTGTGAAAACTACAGTAGACACTGAGTGGGATGTCCACCTACTTTGCCCAAAGTGGGTGAAAATGTGCTTCCTTATTTTATACCAAGACACATCTGATTCTTCAAGTTCAGAATGGTTCAGTTGATCTTTCTCCAACGTATCAATAACATTCTATCCAAAAAGTTGTAAAATGCTACATATCATGTCTCAAATTCGATATCTATCTTGCCTCGTTTCATTTCCTCCAGATTTGAGAAGAAAGATGACGAGTTCAACAGTGAGCCTGTCAGTTTGCCTTAATTCTCGCACAGCATCCAGCCTAGCTGACACAATGCAATTTTGTTTTTACCACTTTTCTTCTGGCCTCCATTGATTTAGTCACCCTAGGATACAAGGGTTAAAACTCCATTAACATTTGAACGGATTATGATAGAGACAGGAGGTTTGGGCTATAAAAAACACAATGAACATATTATTTTACCGATTGGTCAAAATATGTGTTTTTGATTGGACACCCTACACCGAGAGCTGGCTCAGTCAATGATGGTCATAAACAAAGACTAGCCCCACCTCTGCTAAAGTAGAGGTGGTGTTGTATTAGGCTACTGTCCTTAGATATAACTGCTGTGGTGTAGTGTGTTTCTTCACTATGAAAGAGCCCTATCAAACCCCGATAAGGAGAAATAGAGCGTTTGTTATAAGTTGCTCCTTGGGGCCGGAGGCCTTTTCTGTTTTTAGTCAAAGCAGAGGCTATCTGAAACAGGGATGACCCCTCACCACAGACACTGCATGTCAGTTTTTACATTTAGGCCTCCATGTACCTCCCAATGTCTGGCTGTTACTACAGTCACTGGTTAGAATCCAGGCTGTGTTACATCCATGCGCGATTGGGAGTCCGTAGGGCGGTGTACAATTGCCCCGGGTTTGGCCGGGGTAGGCCATCATTGTAAATAAGAATTTGTACGTAACTGACTTGCCTAGTTAAAGGTAAAATTTAGTGAAGTTCATGAAAACAGATTGTTGCCCATCAGCGAGTCACCCCCCTTCTCCCCTCCCAGCTATTTGTCATTGCACTCTGTTGTGGGACGGTAGCGTGCTTTTATATTCGAGACACTGTATCCCTTGAATCCCTGGATGCCATGGCCAGGCTCAGCTCTGTGCTGTGATTAACGCTAGAGGACATCACCCTCTCTGCAGAGGACAGATGCCACCACAAGTGTTAACAGCCGCAAGTGTCCAGTAGTAAACTCGACTGCCCCTATTGCCTGTAGTTGTGCCTATAGGCCTATTAGGTTCAGAAATACTCAAGTGTCACCGGTGGACAGGCTATTTCTAATTGATTTTGGGTACATTTTTGCACGGCAAGTGTAGTCCACTCAATGCCCCTGTTGCCTGTGTGCATATAGCTTAGGCTTATTAGGTGCAGAAATACTTGTGTCACCTGTAGACAGCATACATTAGTACCCAATGCCGCAGCTGCACACATTTTGTTCTATTGATTTAAGTGCTGTTGATGGGTCCTACCTTTGCTAGCCATTCAATTGTGGTTCAACGCCGCCAATGGATAACTCGAGTGGCATTGGCCATGGGGCCTTTTTGGCGCCTATATGTTACTATGAAAAATCCTGCCTAAAACAAGCTTGTCATTTGACTTGAGCTTTTATTTTTGAGTCAAATGTATTGAAATGCCTTGGTAAACAACTACGCCTGTATATAGACCTACTACCACAGAGGAAATACTGCTCGGCCTCTCAGCACATTTGTTATGACATCAAAAAAGGATGTGGTTCTTGTTTCAAGGAAGCCCACATAGAGCTTTTTCTCAGACCATATTCCTGGCTGTATCACAACCGGCGGTGATTGGGAGTCCAATAGGGCGGCGCGCAATTGGCCCAGCATCGTTAGGGAGGCCGTCATTGTGAATAAGAATTTGTTCTTCACTGACTTGCCTAGTAAAATAAAAATATCAGTTGCTTTTTAGGCTAGTACACTGGTTTTCAAACCTCTCCTCATGGACCCCCAGACAAGTCACCATTTTGTTGTATGCTTGAACCAGCTCCCCTGATTTACCTATTCTAAGGCTTGATGATTAGTTGACAAGTGGAATCCGGTGTGCTAGCTGTGGAACAGTTAAAATATTTGACTACTATATTTGAAAAGCCTAAACTTTTAATCACTTACAAAATTGTTGTCACTATGAAATGATGAATACATAGCCTAGAATGCTGTGGCATTGTAAGTATTGCACACCACCTATGCAATGCCGGGTGTACCCTAGACCCGACACTTTCCAAATCCTGACATCGTTGAGCCTCTCGTTAAACAACCGTCTTTCCTGCAGCTTTTTTTTGTCTTGCCAACGTAATGGTGCGCACACTAAACAATGTGGCACAGCACAGACGAGCCACACTGTACAAGATTCTTCAGTTGATCGTGAGGATTCTCGATACCACTCTGTTTTGCGGAAAACAATGTGATGTGATTTAGATTGTGAACTTAGCTCGAATGAACTGTGGCGCAAAGCAGCCTCAGACGTTTTCAGTCAGACATTCGCCCTTGCCATACAGTTGAAATCTTATGTAGCCAACATTTTTGAATTGAATATTATTTATTGTGAACTTCAGAACTGTAACGATTTGAAGCTTTGGTTAAAGGCAAGTACAAATGCATTCTAGTAGTCATCTCTCCTGCTTGAGAGTCTACACATTCTTGATGCAAAACAACGTCATCTCACCGGCTTCTTCTCTGGCGAGTTCTCATTGGCTATTACTATTCACCGTTCTTAACATTTGGCGTTGCACATCTCACATTCCAAGAGCATTGCAGATTTTGTCAAACATGTTTGAGAATATAGGGACGTATGGGACTGCTCAAAGACAGTAGTCCTCAAATTGCATCTCTGACCTGCTCATTAAACGGGCGTCAGTGACGACCACACACCCCAAGTAGGGGATTTTGTCTCTGATCTCAAACTTTCTTGGACAGCGTAAGATTGTCATACCGACCTTGAGCCATCCCAGGATACTCTGTAATATTCGCACTGAACACAAATGTTCAAACCCAACTGAGCCTCTGTAATCCGAAGGTTAGCAATTCAAACAAGTACATGTAAAATCCCATAGAGATCGCCAACGAGCGCATTGCTGCCCTACAGCTTAATTTACAAGGCTCTGGTCTCGTTGTTGTGTGCTTGTAAACAAACACCATGTGACTGGGGACTACCGGTAAGCTTCATAATGAAGAATTGTGACGGGTGAAATGAAGAATGCGATCTTTATCTCCTAACGTAATTGCACAAGTTGACTGCAGGTATTTACTTAAAAAGTAGCTGCAAATATTCAAATGTATAAAATAAAAAAAATCCTAAGAAATGGTTTAAACAGTATTGAAAAAAACATCCCATGGCTATTTCCAAGTAAGGTATACCGCCCAAGCCTAGTGTACACCCGGCTTAGGAACCAGTAGGACTAACTTAGGTTTGTCGTGCCACACGTGACTACTTATTTTTAGCTCTGAGGAGAATATAGGTCTATGAACCAACACAGCTGGATTCCAAGATATTTCAACTCGTTAAAGCAAGTGTCTAAAAATAGACCTACCAGCCCACAACCCCAAGTACCCCATCACAGAAATAGCATTGCCCCCCCCTGTCTCTCACTCCGGGGTGAAGTTTCCACTAGGTACAGATCTAGATACAACTTCCTCTCCCCCAATCCTTACCTTTACAATTAGTGGGGAAAATGCTAAAACTGACCCACGATCGGTGTCTAGGTGCAACTTAAACGCCCTTTTTCTCTTTTTGTCTCCAGACATTCTGTCCCTGAGTCATGGCGGACAGGAGAGCGGAGAAGTCATGTGAAGAAGCCAGCGGATCGTTAGCCAGGCGGGAGTACGAGGTGGCGGTGAGCCACTGCACAGATGCGCTGCTGGCCCTCGGCCCCCGGCCCCTCCCATCCCTGGAACCCCCACATCCAACCCCCCCAACGACACGGTTACCCCCCTCCGCAGCCGCGCCCTGCTCTACAGGATAGCCGCCCTGCTACAGCTGGTGAGGCGTCAGACTGATCCGGGATGCACACCTTTCGACCCACTCCCTCAGTGTGGCCCACATATGGGTTTGAATTTAAGTGTGTTCAAGTAAAGTGTCATAAGCCCATCTTGACTTGGATTTGTTTTCTGAGAACCAGATCAAACGACCAAGGTCCCACCTCCTTTCATTTCTCTGCCTCTAACTGCACTGTTATCACCTTCTAGCACTAAAATTATACCCCACTACTTAAGCCTCACGATTATAGACACTGCTTAAGTACTATAATTATATTGCGAGTGACTCCGCTCTGAGTAGCAAATATCCGTTCTGGGCTCTTATCTAAGACTCAGTCAGGACCTCTGTCATATAAAACCCACCTTTACGAGGACAGTCGTTCTGCTGCTTTGACTTTCTGTTTACTTGTTTTCTGTCTACCACCAGAAAAACTATGATCAAGCAGATGAAGACTGCAAACATGGTGAGTTGGTGGAGTACTTATCATAGAGAAGTCATAACTCATTGTATTGAAGTCCCATTCCCAGGTTACAGTCATATACCAACTATAGACTTGGCTAGAGGATGCACTTGCCATAAAGCCTGTTTTTGCATGGGCAGTACCATGGAGTGCTATCACCATTTTAAAACTCGTAGAAGATGACATTGACTGCTTAGAAATTAGGGCTGGGAATTGCTAGGGACCTCACGATAAGATGATATCACAATACTTAGGTGCCGATATGTATTTTGATTCTCTATGTATTGCGATTTGAATACAATGATTTTTATTGCGGTTCGATGTTCCAACCATATTGCTAAGCCTATGTCAGCTGCAGAGAGACGAGAGAGCATGAGAAAATGAGTTTTGATCCGTTAGGGAAATAAAAGTGCTGAAAACAAATTCTCTCTATTTAAAAAAAAAAAAGGATGGAAAACAAGCTATGAAGGAAAAATACTGGAGTTTTGGTGCAGCCTACATACTCACCTTTGTATTGAAATATTGTTAAACCAATACGATATCGTCAAATAATAGCCCGATATGTGTGTGTGTGTGTATATATATAAAAAATAAAAAAAAGACTAGTTCAAATGGATGTAGCCCTAATTGGCATTTACCCAGAGCTATTGTGGCAAAGACGCCCCTCTATCCAACTCTAAGTGTAACACAGTCCTACTCAACAGACCTTAAGTTTTTATTGGCAGTTAGTCATCTCAGATAGTTTCATTGCTATTAAAATCATTCTAGACATGATGATATGCTAAACAAATGTTAGGGTTAGAAACAGGTCAACATTTTGGGTAAATGTCAGCGCTAAGGTTCATGCTCAAGTTAGTGAAAACTTACAAGACAAGTGGTTTGCATAACATCAGCTGTCGTAGCCGCGTGGAGCGGGACTTCTGCGCGCCATGCCTGCTTCAGTAGCTAGCTTTGCCCATGTCAAGACAAGCAGTTAGAATAACATTGGTGGTCATAGCCCTGTGTCGCAGGACTTTACCACACCATGCCTGCAGCTATGCCC